>NW_027442060.1:0-244890 GCF_048569485.1 Anomaloglossus baeobatrachus | reverse complement strand
TGCGCAGTCACTAGGATTATGTTAATTAATGTAGAGTCGGTTTCCAACTTCACTGAGTTGGTTTAGTGGTAGGCTCTTTGCTTGTTCTCCAAGAGGTTGTGGGTTCGACTCTGAGGCAAGGCCCATGAACTTTGTTTGGCTGCATGTAATTGCCTAGTCTAATGGACTGTGTTGCCTATGAGTTTCCATTGGATTGAATGGCCAGGTACTGTCTTTTGCTTTTGTTTGGCCATGTTGTGTGCGCAGTCACTAGGATTATGTGAATTAATGTAGAAACGGTTTTCCACTTCTCTGAGTTGGTTTAGTGGTAGGCTCTTTGCTTGTTCTCCAAGAGGTTGTGGGTTCGACTCTGAGGCAATGCCCATAAACTTTACATGGCTGCATGTAAGTGCCTAGTCTAATGGACTGTGTTGCCTATGAGTTTCCATTGGATTGATAGGCCAGATAATGTCTTTTGCATTTGTTTGGCCATGTTGTGTGCGCAGTCACTAGGATTATGTGAATTAATGTAGAGTCATTCACCTACTTCTCTGTGTTGGTGTAGTGGTAGGCTCTTTGCCCTGGCTACGAGAGGTTGTGGGTTCGACTCTGGGGCAAGACCCATGGGCTTTGTATGGCTGCATGTAATTGCCTAGTCCAATGGACTATGTTGCCTATGAGTTTCCATTGGATTGATAGGCCAGGTACTGTCTTTTGCTTTTGTTTGGCCATGTTGTGTGCGCAGTCACTAGGATTATGTTAATTAATGTAGAGTCGGTTTCCAACTTCACTGAGTTGGTTTAGTGGTAGGCTCTTTGCTTGTTCTCCAAGAGGTTGTGGGTTCGACTCTGAGGCAAGGCCCATGAACTTTGTTTGGCTGCATGTAATTGCCTAGTCTAATGGACTGTGTTGCCTATGAGTTTCCATTGGATTGAATGGCCAGGTACTGTCTTTTGTTTTCGTTTGGCCATGTTGTGTGCGCAGTCACTAGGATTATGTGAATTAATGCTATTGGATTTTTCAAGTCAGTATTCACACAGCAGTTTCTGCTATTTCATGTATTCCCCTTACATAGTCACTGGTGTGCATACCTTATCTCCCCATAGTGATGTTTTTTTAGGTTTTTGCACCCAGTTCGGACTTAGAATGGTGTTCCAAACGTTATTCCTATTTGTTAGTATTTTTTCGTTTGTGAACCCTCCCCAACCACACCTATTGCCAATCCATATCATACGCATAAATAGCCTGGGTCTCAGCTTCCCATACACGGTAGGTTTTTTAACTGCATGAGAGGACACACACAAGCTAGGGACCCCAACATAGAGAAATACTTTGGCATAGTGTTGGGGCTCTATTGCATTGATCAATTCAGTAGCTAAATTTCTCTTGATTCATATGTTCATGGCAGTAATGCAGATTCCATTTTTCACATATTCACTCTTGCATATAGCTATTGAAATTTTCAAGTCAGTATTCACACTGCAGTTTCTGCTATTTCATGTATTCCCCTTACATAGTCACTGGTGTGCATACCTTATCTCCCCATAGTGCCTGGGATCTGACCCAGACACTAGCAGTTTTGCACTCCTACCCAAAACTGGCCTCCTCACTGAACTCACTACCTCCACGGTTCAACTCTAAACTGAACTTCAACTAACTGACTGGTTTTCCCACCTCCAGGCCTGTGAACTCCTTGGTGGGTGGGGCCAACCGCCTGGCTCCGCCCCACCTGGTGTGGACATCAGCCCCTGGAGGGAGGCAACAACGGTTTTGTGTCTGACTAGTGTAACTATCCGGGAAAGGGGGTGTGTGTGTGTTATGTCTGTGACTAACTGGCTAGTCCAGGGCGTCACACTTGCACCCCCTTCTTGTGATGTGAAGGTGTGTAGTCAGTGCCTACGTGTAATTCCTGACACCACTCCTCTGGCTGACTTGGTGAGCTGTCACTGACTGGGTGGGGTGCAGTAATGGTGGATGCTGCTGCTGCTTGGATAGCATGTGTATCTACTGTGAACAGCTTATCAATGGTGGCAAATCGGGGCAGCTTAACCTCTTGCTCTCCGCAGTTCAACACTCTCACGCGCACTCTTCCCTTCCGTATTAATGAATAAAACTGTGATATAAATAGTATATAGATACCCCACAAATGCAGATAAAGGTAGGTTATGGGAAAAGGGAGAAGAGGGAAACAGGAAAATAGTGTAATAAAGTATACCTTCCAGGGGGGAGAGGAAATGGCAGCACAGCCAGTGGAGGTGAAGCAAGGGGAAGCCTGCAACTAAATTGTTGAGAGCATTATCACATGGTGACTGAGCCTGATTGTAACGGGAGCATAGAGGTGCCGATCCTGTCTTACCTGCGTTGGTGTAGAAGTGGGTTTCCAGTGGTGGAGTCAGCTGTGTGCAGTAGTGGCTGTGGGTTCTTTTATGTGCGACCGTAGTAATAGCTGCGCCCACTTCCTGTATGGGAGTGGAATGCAGTGAGGCTAATGGAACGCACGTCCACGTGCCGCGCCCCTGAAGGAAATACCGATCATTGAATACAAAAAAAATTCTCATACTACTGTATGGGGGTCCCTATATTTAATATGATATCCAAGCCACAGCATCCACCGTTACTTCACCACACCCATTCAGTGACAGCTCACCAAGTCAACCAGAGGAGTGGTGTAAGGAATTACACGTAGGCACTGACTCCACACCTTCACATCACAAGAAGCGGGTCCACAGGGTAGTGCAAGAATACGAGCAAGTCTTCAGCAAACATCCGCTAGACTTTGGGAGAATAAAAGGGGTCCATATTCATGGTTTAAGAACTTGGGTTCTAACGTGCCCAGAGTATGCTCCACTCTATGCTCCCTTTACAATCAGGCTCAGTCACCATGTGATAACGCTCTCAACTCTTTAGTTGCAGGCTTCCTTTTGCTTCACCTCCACTGGCTGTGCTGCCATTTCCTCTCACCCCCAGAAGGTATACTTTATTACACTATTTTCCTCTTTCCCTGTTCCCCCTTTTCCCATAACCTACCTTTATTTACAATTGTGGGGTATCTATATGATATTTACATCATAGTTTTATTCATTAGTGCGGAAGGGAAGAGTGCCCGTGAGAGTGTTAAACTGCGGAGAGCAGGAGGTTAAGCTGCCCCGACTTGCCACCATTGATAAGCTGTTCACAGTAGATACACATGCTATCCAAGTAGCAGCATCCACTATTACTGCACCCCACCCAGTCAGTGACTGCTCACCAAGTCAGCCAGAGGAGTGGTGTAAGGAATTACACGTAGGCACTGACTCCACACCTTCACATCACAAGAAGCGGGTCCACAGGGTAGTGCAAGAATACGAGCGAGCAAGTCTTCAGCAAACATCCGCTAGATTTTGGGGGAATAAAAGGGGTCCAACACTACATCCCCACAGGTGCACACCCACCCATCAAAGAGAGCTATAAGCCAATACCACCTTCACATTACCAGTGTACCAAGGACATGTTGAGCAACATGAAGGCGGCTGGGGTTATCCGTGACAGTTGTAGCCTTTGGGTAGCTCCGTTGGTCCTGTTAAAGAAGAAGGACAGCACCACTCCCCCGTATTGAGGAATCGCTAGCTGCATTGAGAACTGCAAATTATTTTTCTACCCTTGATCTCACTAGTCACTATTGGCTAGTGTCCGTTGCTGAGGCAGACTGGGGGAAGACCGCCTTTGCCACCCCTATGGCGCTGGAAGTCGGCAGACTGTTGTTCAAAAGCAGTGTCTGACGAACAAATTTGCTTCATCCTGAGGAACTGGCCAGTCGGTACGGCCCGGATGGTGGAGGGGGTATGAGCAGAAGAAGCATGCAGCAGTGCGTTGACTGATGTTTCCTTCCTATGGACGTCGGTCTGAACAATTCGCTCAGAACCGAATGAAATTTTAATATCCAGGAAGTCAACGCAACTGCTGCTATGCTTATGCGTCAATCTGATGTTAAAGGTGTTGTTATTAAGTTCCTCCATAAATGTCTCGAGCTGCTCCACAGTGCCCTGCCAAAAAATCAAAATATCATCAATATACCTTAGCCAGCACTGCACATGGGCGCCAGCCCCTGCACCTCCGTCACCAAAAACCAACCAATCCCAGTACCTCTGCCTTCTATCTAGGTGCCTTGAGTTATGTCCTGTAAACTGTCACAGCGACCCAGACACACATGTGTAGTAGGGGAATATCCCTGCTGAGATGCCAGTGCTAGAGCACTCGTTTGCTGTGGAGTTGAACGCTATGTGAGCAGTTCTTACCTTCAATGAGCAGAAGTCTCTTTTTTCAGATTTCAATATCTCTGTGGGTATCTGGCAGAAATATGGAATACTCTTTACTGCTAAGACCCTGTACACCACTCCCACTAAAGGGGGCTTTACACGCTGCGACATCGCTAATGCGGAGTCGTTGGGGTCACGGAATTTGTGACGCACATCCGGCCGCATTAGCGATGTTGCTGCGTGTGACACCGATGAGCGATTTTGCATCGTTGCAAAAACGTGCAAAATCGCTCATCGGTGACATGGGTCTCCATTCTCGATTATCGTTACTGCAGCAGTAACGATGTAGTTCGTCGCTCCTGCGGCAGCACACATCACTCCGTGTGACACCGCAGAAACGAGGAACCTCTCCTTACCTGCCTCCCAGCCGCTATGAGGAAGGAAGGAGGTGGGCGGGATGTTCCGGCCACTCATCTCCGCCCCTCCGCTGCTATTGGGCGGTCGCTCAGTGACGTCGCTGTGACGCCGCACGGACCGCCCCCTTAGAAAGGAGGCGGTTCGCCGGTCACAGCGACGTCGCCGGTCAGGTAAGTATGTGTGACGGGTCTGGTCGGTGTTGTGCGGCATGGGCAGCGATTTGCCCGTGTCGCGCAACAGATGGGGCGGGTACCCACACTAGCGATATCGGGACCGATATCGCAGTGTGTAAAGTAGCCTTTAGTCACATGACCAAGACTGTATCTGTGTCCCTACAACACACTTGAGACAAATGTGTGTGTGAGCCTGCATTGTGGGGTATATATAATATATTATAGAGCTGGGAAGGATCATTCTAAGCAGTGAGCTGTTCCAGTATTTGTAGGAAAATACTCAGTAGAAGCATCAAACACAGCACCAATACCTCCCATCAGTATCCCACCACAGTGCCATGTAACCCATGCCCTACACTCCCATCTACACCAATACTATACAGGCACAAACTAGTATATCTGACTAAAAGCCCCCAAAATATGAAGAACGGCCTATAGTTGAGTGTGGATATAAAATCTATGTGAGCAGAGCTAGAATAGAAATCACTGATCGCATTGAAGTCATTCTGACCATAAATCACCATGATATCAAGGTGAGGAGTTGTGTGTTACTGCTGGGAGGAAAGGGTTAACAGTGGAATATTAAGGTGCATTTCTGTGTGCAGTGTTACTAGTCAATGTAACAATTCAATATGAGCTGCTCTTGGTGCCGGGGGAGGGAGATGCTCTCCTGAGCAAGATAGATGGGGAATTAACATGATATCTATATAGTGTAAGGCAGGGGGTCTCAAACTCGGCTGGGTGTATGGGCCGCACAGAGGAAAAAAATAATTTGGGGGGCTGCATTCTTTGCAGGACAAAGTGACATTTTTATTGGTACCATATATATATATTTTTTTCACACACCTTTGGATGACTGATTTTCAACATTTTTCACTTGTTTATTATAACAAATGTGCACATTCTTTGGTTAAATCTAAAAAAAAAAAATTTGATGTTAAAAAAAAGTCATGCCTTATTTTGTTTTTTTTTACATTTTATCCCTTTCTTTTAACTAATAGTGTTACAATTATGACGCTAGCGTTTTGTGAAGGGAATGCTTTGCCTACTTCCGTGACTATGGCCTTCCGGAACTGCTGCATTTTGGCTGACCTCTCCGCCTCGGGAATAAGAGACATAAAGTTCTCCTTGTAGCGTGGGTCTAACAGTGTTACCAACCAGTAATGATTGTCGGCCAAGATGTTCTTAACGCGAGGGTCACGAGACAGGCAGCTTACCACAAAGTCATCCATGTGCGCCAGACTCTTAACAGCCATCACTTCAGTATCCAGACCAACACGATGACTGAACATGCTGTCCTCCTCCTTCTCCTCCTCCTCCTCCTCCTCCTCATCATCTACCCTGTCCTCTGGCCAGCCACGCTGAACTGAGCATATGACTGGTATGCATGTCATATCCTCAATTTGGCCGGAGAGTTGCTCCATGTCTTCATCCTCCTCCTCGTCATAGTCCTCCACTGCACGTTGTGATGAGACGAGGCTGGGCTATGTGTTATCACCCACACCCACTACTGTTTCTTGCTCCAACTCATCGTGTTCCGCCTGCAATGCATCATGTTTGGTTTTGAGCAGAGACCGTTTTAGAAGGCAGAGAAGCGGTATGGTGACGCTAATAATGGCGTCATCGCCGCTCACCATCTTGGTGGAGTCCTCAAAGTTTTGGAGGATGGTACATACGTCGGACATCCATCTCCACTCCTCAGGTGTTATGTGTGGAGTTTGACCCATTTCCCGACGGCTTAGGTGATGCAGGTACTCAACAACTGCCCTCTTCTGCTCACATATCCTGATCAACATGTGCAGAGTTGAATTCCAACGCGTGGGGACATCACACACCAGTCTGTGAGCCGGAAGATGCAAACGACGCTGAAAGCCGGCAAGGCCGGCTGAAGCAGTAGGTGACTTTCGAAAATGTGCAGACAGGCAGCGAACTTTTACCAGCAGATCAGACAGCTCTGGGTATGACTTTAGAAACCGCTGAACCACGAGGTTGAGCACATGGGCCATGCATGGAACATGTGTCAGCTGGCCTCGCCTCAAAGCCGCCACCAGGTTCCGGCCATTGTCACACACAACCTTTCCTGGCTTTAGGTTCAGAGGTGTGAGCCAGTGATCTGCATGCTGTTTTAGAGCTGTCCACACCTCTTCTGCATTGTGGGG
Source organism: Anomaloglossus baeobatrachus (assembly GCF_048569485.1). Lineage (NCBI taxonomy): Eukaryota > Metazoa > Chordata > Amphibia > Anura > Aromobatidae > Anomaloglossus > Anomaloglossus baeobatrachus. The sequence goes on along the minus strand of NW_027442060.1, from coordinate 237,927 downwards.
TTTGTCACCTATGCAGATTAGCTGCAGCACAGTCTGTTGCCGCTTCGCCGAGGCAGTGCTGCAGTGCTTCCAGCTTGGGACTGGTGTGGAGGGTAAAGTGGATGAGGATGCGCAGGAGGAGGAGGAGGCTGAAGAGCATGACATTCCGGAGCTGTAGAGTGTGGGTGAAACCCTGACTGAGGTAGGGCCTGCAAACCTTGGTGTGGGAAGGACTTGTTCCGTTCCTCGCTCAAACTGGGTCCCAGCTGGGCTGGGCTGGGTCCCTACCCGGCTGGGTAGGGCGTTGTGGGGGGTTTGTCTATCTCCGTTTGAGGTGAGTTTGTTTAAGTTAGCCTTTTCTTTGGCGTTTTTTGGAGCCCTGCGGGTTGGGGAGTTGGTATCGCCCAGTAAGGCGTTCCCCGGGGGCTTGGATTGGGGTGACATTATGTCAGTGGAAAACGGAGTTGAATTTTGGATTAGGAAATCGAAAACTGATCAGAGAGGTGTGGGTAGACTAGTCCGTTTGGGGATGGTTGTGGCATCTGATATGTGCCCGTTCAAGTGTCTCGGGAATTTTCAACAGATCCGTCCGAAGGTGGATGGCCCCTTATTATGTCATGAGGATGGGTCCTTTTTATCGAGATACCAATTTGTGAGTGTTTTTAGGGCATGTTTGAAGTCGTTGGGGTTAGATCCGAAGTCTTTCGGATTGGGGCAGCGACGGAGGCCTCTATATGCGGCCTACCGGAGGAGACAGTTAAGCAGATTGGTAGGTGGAAGTCGCAGCGCTTTAAGTCGTATGTACGTCCCCAGGTGGTTGTTGGCAATTGAGGGAAAAGGGGGTATTAGGGTAGCAATGGGGGGGGGTGAGAGTGTGTGTTTTTTGTCAATTTGGTTTGGTGAGGCAATAAAATGGTGTCGTCTGTACATTTTGTATTGCAGAAGCACCCCCTCTTCCTTCCCTGGTCTGGATCCTTGGCCACTCTTATGTGTATTGGGGAGCCCGACGAGCGGACGCGAGATGGAACGGGAGACAGCTAGGTTTTGAGAAGGACCTGGCTCTCGTGCGATGGCTCGGTGTTCGGGGGTTAGGGTGGAACAGGGTGTTGCAGGAGGTGCATAGATACGCCCGGTTGGACAGACCTCCTGACATGTTAGTGTTGCATGCCGGGGGGAATGATTTGGGTGGGCGTCCTTTTCGAATCTTGATAAAGGACATCAAACATGATTTGTTACGGTTATGGGTGTCGTTTCCAGGTCTAACGATAGTCTGGTCGGAGATAGTAGCGAGAAAGAGTTGGCAGAAAGCGCGGTCAGTTGACAGGTTGAACAAGGCGCGGGCGAAGGTTAATAGGGCGATCTCGAAGTTTGTTAGTCGGAACGGGGGTATAGCAATACGGCATGTTGAGTTGGAAAGGACGGAAGAGGAATTTTGGTTGGCTGACAGGGTACACCTTAATGCGGTGGGAACTGACTTATGGGCTCTTGGCTTGCAGGGAGGTATTGAGAGGGCCCTTTGGTTGCGGGGGGTCTCAGGCACTTGAAGGGTTTCAAGCAGAGGCCTGGACTCCACTCCTTACTCCTCACTCCACAACTCTCCTTAAAAACAACTGACTCCTTTTTCCTGCCCCGGGGTCTCCAGACCCCTAGGTGGGCGTTTCCTTCCGTCTGGTCCTGCCCACTGGTGTGCCTGTCTTTCCCTGGGGGAGGTGACTAGGGTTTTCTGGTTGGCTTTGTGTGACTTAGGTGAGGGAAGTTGTTATGCGGGGGCCTATGTGTGACTACCTGCAGTGTCAGGGCGTCACATATGTATGTGTGTATGTCTGCTAAAGGAATCCGCACCGTCATATTTACAAACACAAAATGTTGACTCTATGCACAGAAGAGAGTCATTCTATTTACATGATTTGTGTTTTTTTACCTTTTAAAACTATCATTAAATGTTAAGTTTTAGTTAGGGATTTATGCTTCTGTCTGTCTCTCTCCCAGTCTCTGTCATCTGTCTGTCTCTGTGTGTCTCTATCTCTATCCATGTCTGTCTGTCTCTCTATCTCTGTCTGTCTCTCTGTGTCTGTCTGTCTCTCTCTCTCTTTGTGGCTGTCTGTTTCTATGTCTGTCTGTCTCTTTTCCAGGCCTGTCTCTTTTCCAGGTCTGTCTCTTTTCCAGGTCTGTCTCTTTCCCTGTCTGTCTGTCTCTTCCCCTGTCTGTCTCTTCCCCTGTCTGTCTCTTCCCCTGTCTGTCTCTGTATTTCTTTGTCCGTCTCTGTCTTTCTCTTCCCCTGTCTGTCTCTTTCTCTGTCTCTCTCTGCCTGTCTCTCTTTGTCTCTCTCTGTCTGACTCATTCCCCGTTTGTCTCTTTCCCTGTCTATCTCTGTATTTCTTTGTCTGTCTCTATCTGTCTGTCTCTCTCTGTCTGTCTCTTCCCCTGTCTGTCTCTTTCCCTGTCGGTCTGCCTTTTCTCCTGCCTGTCTCTGTATGTTTGTCTCTGTCTGTTTCCCTATCTGCCTCTGTCTCTTTCTCTGTCTCTGTCTGTCTGCCTTTTTTCCCTGTCTATCTCTGTCTGTCTCTTTCCCTGTCTGCCTCTGTCTGTTTGTCTCTGTCTCTTTCCCTGTCTGTCTATGCCTATCTGTCTCTGTCTGTTTGTCTCTCAGTCTGTGTCTGTCTCTCTCTATCTGTCTCCCCACTGACATCATATTATCTCACACATAAGCTTCTTATACTATGAATGTCCTTTGTTCCTATAGCAACCAATCACAGCTGCTATTAATAACTTGCAGCTCCCACCTCCATTCAGTTTAATGGAGGCAGGTTTTTTGGAGAGTAACTGTAAAGCGCGGGGTTAAATATTCCTGTTAAAACATAGTCTACAACATTCCCTGAGTCACATGAGGTGTCTGCAAAATTTTGTGTTTGTAAATATGACGGTGCGGATTCCTTTAGCAGACATACACACATACATATGTGACGCCCTGACACTGCAGGTAGTCACACATAGGCCCCCGCATAACAACTTCCCTCACCTAAGTCACACAAAGCCAACCAGAAAATCCTAGTCACCTCCCCCAGGGAAAGACAGGCACATCAGTGGGCAGGACCAGACGGAAGGAAACGCCCACCTAGGGGTCTGGAGACCCCGGGGCAGGAAAAAGGAGTCAGTTGTTTTTAAGGAGAGTTGTGGAGTGAGGAGTAAGGAGTGGAGTCCAGGCCTCTGCTTTAGACCTGAGGCTGAACTGACAGGTTAGTTAACCCCGCTTAACTAACTTAAGACAACAAATGGGCTGCAATGCTGAGAACCTGCTTACCTACGTAACTGATGAGGGAGGATGTCGCAAATCCATGGGAAGATGTTCAAGCTCTCCTGCAGTTCTTGGTGGTCCGTACAGTCCGACCACTTCGAATTCTGAAAGGCACTCTTACCCTTTCTACCCTGGAACGAAGCTTACGCAAATAAACATGCTTGACCCTGGAATTGTTGACTCCGGTCTTCCTTTCATACCCCACACCTCCATTCCCATTTCTTATTTAAAAGTAATTACACAGACACATATTTATCTTTGGATAATTTTGGCCATAGCAGCCATTTTATTAACAAGAATACATAACCAATAAAATTTGCAATGTGGTAAGGTCCTTGAAGCTACCAAAACCCTGGTGATTCCCATAACCGAGCAATAAAAAACCTCAACTTGCTCCCAGCCGTTACCCACACTGGCTCAGGAGCACCAAATGGTAAGGGTTAATCCTCCGTCAACCCCAACCACACCCCCAGGGGCCCCGACATACTCCGTCGGGGTTCCCCCCCAAAATCACCAGGGGACCATCAATTCTGCCAATGAGGGGATCCATACCCGGATGAATCCCCGAACCAATTTTAAACCAACTTCAAGGACCCACCAATAAACAACACCACAACGAAGGCACCTTGAAACCCTTCAAGTGCCTGAGACCCCCCGCAACCAAAGGGCCCTCTCAATACCTCCCTGCAAGCCAAGAGCCCATAAGTCAGTTCCCACCGCATTAAGGTGTACCCCGTCAGCCAACCAAAATTCCTCTTCCGTCCTTTCCAACTCAACATGCCGTATTGCTATACCCCCGTTCCGACTAACAAACTTCGAGATCGCCCTATTAACCTTCGCCCGCGCCTTGTTCAACCTGTCAACTGACCGCGCTTTCTGCCAACTCTTTCTCGCTACTATCTCCGACCAGACTATCGTTAGACCTGGAAACGACACCCATAACCGTAACAAATCATGTTTGATGTCCTTTATCAAGATTCGAAAAGGACGCCCACCCAAATCATTCCCCCCGGCATGCAACACTAACATGTCAGGAGGTCTGTCCAACCGGGCGTATCTATGCACCTCCTGCAACACCCTGTTCCACCCTAACCCCCGAACACCGAGCCATCGCACGAGAGCCAGGTCCTTCTCAAAACCTAGCTGTCTCCCGTTCCATCTCGCGTCCGCTCGTCGGGCTCCCCAATACACATAAGAGTGGCCAAGGATCCAGACCAGGGAAGGAAGGGGGGGTGCTTCTGCAATACAAAATGTACAGACGACACCATTTTATTGCCTCACCAAACCAAATTGACAAAAAACACACACTCTCACCCCCCCCCATTGCTACCCTAATACCCCCCCCTTTTCCCCTCAATTGCCAACAACCACCTGGGGACGTACATACGACTTAAAGCGCTGCGACTTCCACCTACCAATCTGCTTAACTGTCTCCTCCGGTAGGCCGCATATAGAGGCCTCCGTCGCTGCCCCAATCCGAAAGACTTCGGATCTAACCCCAACGACTTCAAACATGCCCTAAAAACACTCACAAATTGGTATCTCGATAAAAAGGACCCATCCTCGTGACATAATAAGGGGCCATCCACCTTCGGACGGATCTGTTGAAAATTCCCGAGACACTTGAACGGGCACATATCAGATGCCACAACCATCCCCAAACGGACTAGTCTACCCACACCTCTCTGATCAGTTTTCGATTTCCTAATCCAAAATTCAACTCCGTTTTCCACTGACAATGTCACCCCAATCTAAGCCCCCGGGGAACGCCTTACTGGGCGATACCAACTCCCCAACCCGCAGGGCTCCAAAAAACGCCAAAGAAAAGGCTAACTTAAACAAACTCACCTCAAACGGAGATAGACAAACCCCCCACAACGCCCTACCCAGCCGGGTAGGGACCCAGCCCAGCCCAGCTGGGACCCAGTTTGAGCGAGGAACGGAACAAGTCCTTCCCACACCAAGGTTTGCAGGCCCTACCTCAGTCAGGGTTTCACCCACACTCTACAGCTCCGGAATGTCATGCTCTTCAGCCTCCTCCTCCTCCTGCGCATCCTCATCCACTTTACCCTCCACACCAGTCCCAAGCTGGAAGCACTGCAGCACTGCCTCGGCGAAGCGGCAACAGGCTGTGCTGCAGCTAATCTGCATAAGTGACAAATCCCACAATGCAGAAGAGGTGTGGACAGCTCTAAAACAGCATGCAGATCACTGGCTCACACCTCTGAACCTAAAGCCAGGAAAGGTTGTGTGTGACAATGGCCGGAACCTAGTGGCGGCTTTGAGGCGAGGCCAGCTGACACATGTTCCATGCATGGCCCATGTGCTCAACCTCGTGGTTCAGCGGTTTCTAAAGTCATACCCAGAGCTGTCTGATCTGCTGGTAAAAGTTCGCCGCCTGTCTGCACATTTTCGAAAGTCACCTACTGCTTCAGCCGGCCTTGCCGGCTTTCAGCGTCGTTTGCATCTTCCGGCTCACAGACTGGTGTGTGATGTCCCCACGCGTTGGAATTCAACTCTGCACATGTTGATCAGGATATGTGAGCAGAAGAGGGCAGTTGTTGAGTACCTGCATCACCTAAGCCGTCGGGAAATGGGTCAAACTCCACACATAACACCTGAGGAGTGGAGATGGATGTCCGACCTATGTACCATCCTCCAAAACTTTGAGGACTCCACCAAGATGGTGAGCGGCGATGACGCCATTATTAGCGTCACCATACCGCTTCTCTGCCTTCTAAAACGGTCTCTGCTCAAAACCAAACATGATGCATTGCAGGCGGAACACGATGAGTTGGAGCAAGAAACAGTAGTGGGTGTGGGTGATAACACATAGCCCAGCCTCGTCTCATCACAACGTGCAGTGGAGGACTATGACGAGGAGGAAGATGAAGACATGGAGCAACTCTCCGGCCAAATTGAGGATATGACATGCATACCAGTCATATGCTCAGTTCAGCGTGGCTGGCCAGAGGACAGGGTAGATGAGGAGGAGGAGAAGGAGGAGGACAGCATGTTCAGTCATCGTGTTGGTCTGGATACTGAAGTGATGGCTGTTAAGAGTCTGGCGCACATGGATGACTTTATGGTAAGCTGCCTGTCTCGTGACCCTCGCGTTAAGAACATCTTGGCCGACAATCATTACTGGTTGGTAACACTGTTAGACCCACGCTACAAGGAGAACTTTATGTCTCTTATTCCCGAGGCGGAGAGGTCAGCCAAAATGCAGCAGTTCCGGAAGGCCATAGTCACGGAAGTAGGCAAAGCATTCCCTTCACAAAACGCTAGCGTCATAATTGTAACACTATTAGTTAAAAGAAAGGGATAAAATGTAAAAAAAAACAAAATAAGGCATGACTTTTTTTTAACATCACATTTATTTTTTTTAGATTTAACCAAAGAATGTGCACATTTGTTATAATAAACAAGTGAAAAATGTTGAAAATCAGTCATCCAAAGGTGTGTAAAAAAAATATATACATATATGGTACCAATAAAAATGTCACTTTGTCTTGCAAAGAATGCAGCCCCCCAAATATTTTTTTCCTCTGTGCGGCCCATACACCCAGCCGAGTTTGAGACCCCCTGCCTTACACTATATAGATATCATGTTCATTCCCCATCTATCTTGCTCAGGAGAGCATCTCCCTCCCCCGGCACCAAGAGCAGCTCATATTGAATTGTTACATTGACTAGTAACACTGCACACAGAAATGCACCTTAATATTCCACTGTTAACCCTTTCCTCCCAGCAGTAACACACAACTCCTCACCTTGATATCATGGTGATTTATGGTCAGAATGACTTCAATGCGATCAGTGATTTCTATTCTAGCTCTGCTCACATAGATTTTATATCCACACTCAACTATAGGCCGTTCTTCATATTTTGGGGGCTTTTAGTCAGATATACTAGTTTGTGCCTGTATAGTATTGGTGTAGATGGGAGTGTAGGGCATGGGTTACATGGCACTGTGGTGGGATACTGATGGGAGGTATTGGTGCTGTGTTTGATGCTTCTACTGGGTATTTTCCTACAAATACTGGAACAGCTCACTGCTTAGAATGATCCTTCCCAGCTCTATAATATATTATATATACCCCACAATGCAGGCTCACACACACATTTGTCTCAAGTGTGTTGTAGGGACACAGATACAGTCTTGGTCATGTGACTAAAGGCTACTTTACACACTGCGATATCGGTCCCGATATCGCTAGTGTGGGTACCCGCCCCCATCTGTTGCGCGACACGGGTAAATCGCTGCCCATGCCGCACAACACCGACCAGACCCGTCACACATACCTGCCCGGCGACGTCGCTGTGACCGGCGAACCGCCTCCTTTCTAAGGGGGCGGTCCGTGCGGCGTCACAGCGACGTCACTGAGCGACCGCCCAATAGCAGCGGAGGGGCGGAGATGAGTGGCCGGAACATCCCGCCCACCTCCTTCCTTCCTCATAGCGGCTGGGAGGCAGGTAAGGAGAGGTTCCTCGTTTCTGCGGTGTCACACGGAGTGATGTGTGCTGCCGCAGGAGCGACGAACTACATCGTTACTGCTGCAGTAACAATAATCGAGAATGGAGACCCATGTCACCGATGAGCGATTTTGCACGTTTTTGCAACGATGCAAAATCGCTCATCGGTGTCACACGCAGCAACATCGCTAATGCGGCCGGATGTGCGTCACAAATTCCGTGACCCCAACGACTCCGCATTAGCGATGTCGCAGCGTGTAAAGCCCCCTTTAGTGGGAGTGGTGTACAGGGTCTTAGCAGTAAAGAGTATTCCATATTTCTGCCAGATACCCACAGAGATATTGAAATCTGAAAAAAGAGACTTCTGCTCATTGAAGGTAAGAACTGCTCACATAGCGTTCAACTCCACAGCAAACGAGTGCTCTAGCACTGGCATCTCAGCAGGGATATTCCCCTACTACACATGTGTGTCTGGGTCGCTGTGACAGTTTACAGGACATAACTCAGGGCACCTAGACAAAAGGCAGAGGGACTACTTTCTATTTCTGGTGTAGAGCTTAGTACAATATATATATATATACTATTACATGTGACACATGTACCTTGTATTACCATTATTCGCTGTATATGAACCCCTTTTCTCCGGGCATTATTTGTCTATAGCATTTTTCCCGAACCTGAGGCAACTGAGAACCCTTCAGTGAAGGAATTCCACTAACCCTCACAATACCAACCAGGGGCCTCCCTGCAGTAACTCAGGTAGTTGTACCCATTCTCTTTCCGCATTCTATGTGTTCTTCTTCTTTCTTCTTTTTTTTCTTTTTTCTTCTTTTTATTTCTATCATGTAGTTCAGGGGTTTATAGATATATGTCCTGCATCTCATATTTCCTTTAGTGGTGCTTCTTACCCATTCTCATATCATTTACCCTAGTATTTCATGATCCTGAGGCGACTGAGAACCCTTTAATAAAGGAATCCTTTTTCACCTGAATTGTCAAGTGATACTTACCAGTGACTATCACGTAATGTTACAGGTAGTTCCATTTTCTTCCTCTTCTTTCTCTCCTTTCTTCTTTGTCACACGGTCCATTGTGTTATAGCCCACGTGTCATGATAACACTTGTACCATCTTTTCATTTAGATTCCACCTACAATTATTTACCGATTCCAGTTCTGGAATAGGCTTTCATCATCTACTCACTAGAATTCTCAAGTGCATAAGGTACTGAGACATATACATGTTCACACCATTATAAAGAACAAAGTATAAACATTGAGGTTTTTCTCACACCCATGTTCCTGTGTTCTTTGATATGATATGTGTTCATTTCCTTCACTATATAGGATTGCAAGTTTTCCATTTGTACCTTAATGGCAATGACGCTATACAATTGAACACATATCATCCTGTTATCCATATAGGTGTGTATTTACCTGCTTGACTATTTTTGGTTGTTTGATCCAGAATGTTTCTCCAGATAGGTCATGTGGAAATTTTCTTTCCTCAGTACAAATGTTTTCACTATGGCTTTGGAAAAATTTTTTGTATGTGCCTCATGGTCATTTGACCCATTGTACTCTCAAGTAGCAATATATTGTACTGTTATGTTGTACTATGTACTAATTACGTGTTTATATGGTTTTGTAACCCTTTATGATCTTAGATAACTTTATCCTTGATAAAGACCTAAAAACAAGGTCGAAACGTTGGATGAATTATCCTTTTGCACAAATAAAGAATTTTCAGCATTCCAAGAGTTCTTTTCTTACGTTATTAATCACTATAGTGTGCCAGAGCTATTTCTTTTGAATTGACTCTTATTTTTTCTGAGCACCTGCTATATACACAGTGAGCCAGACATATTCAATTTTCATTCAGAAGGCAGAGGGAAGCCTTAGCAGCTGAGCATATATCTTTGCTTGTGAGCATTAGAACAGGCCGGCGATTACAGGGTAACATGAAAAATGTCCAGCTTGCATTATGACTAGAACATGACAATATCCTTTTAAGTACTAACCTATGATGCGTTCCTAAGCAGTTGATGTTATATGTTCTACATTTCATTTTCTGCATACTTTACAAGTAGTAGAATTTGCTTTGATATAGGCAACTGGATTTTCACAATGAAAAGGCAAAGGATAACGCCCGAAAAAGACGCCATACATTATGTCAGTGCCATCACTGACAAACCTGGATTGACCATGAAATACGGTATGGAGAGCTGTTGTCATCGTATTAGATAGATAAGAATGATTATATGTATTGTAGAAATGTCTCCTATCATGTTCCCTAATTTTTTATTATGTCCACATCCTGGTCCCCATCTTGGACATCATAACAAACGTGCACTTTTTTGTTTAATTTACACATTGGACCATAGGAAAAATGACACTACAGCTACAGAGGTGACCGTCTGATAGCCCAGCTCGACTATCCATCTCTACTGAAGACCCTTTCAGCTTTTTGAGAGTTGGGTGGAGGACATCATCTCTGAAAATAGGGTCCCACAGCTGCACCCCATCAGTGTGAGCAGGACTCTTAGGACTCTTAGAAGAGTCAATGCTCTGAGACCATGGGGGGCGCTTAGCCCCCTCTCTTCGTCACTGAGGATGATTTCATTTTTCAGGGATTAGAGAGGGTGGTCCTTGTGGTGGACTGCAGGTATGGAGAGCTGTTGTCATCGTATTAAATAGATAAGAATGATTATATGTATTGTAGAAATGTCTCCTATCATGTTCCCTAATTTTTTATTATGTCCACATCCTGGTCCCCATCTTGGACATCATAACAAACGTGCACTTTTTTGTTTAATTTACACATTGGACCATAGGAAAAATGACACTACAGCTACAGAGGTGACCGTCTGATAGCCCAGCTCGACTATCCATCTCTACTGAAGACCCTTTCAGCTATTTGAGAGTTGGGTGGAGAACATCATCTCTGAAAATAGGGTCCCACAGCTGCACCCCATCAGTGTGAGCAGGACTCTTAGGACTCTTAGAAGAGTTAATGCTCTGAGACCATGGGGGGCGCTTAGCCCCCTCTCTTCGTCACTGAGGATGATTTCACTTTTCAGGGAATAGAGAGGGTGGTCCTTGTGGTGGACTGCAGGTATGGAGAGCTGTTGTCATCGTATTAGATAGATAAGAATGATTATATGTATTGTAGAAATGTCTCCTATCATGTTCCCTATTTTTTTATTATGTCCACATCCTGGTCCCCATCTTGGACATCATAACAAACGTGCACTTTTTTGTTTAATTTACACATTGGACCATAGGAAAAATGACACTACAGCTACAGAGGTGACCGTCTGATAGCCCAACTCGACTATCCATCTCTACTGAAGACCCTTTCAGCTTTTTGAGAGTTGGGTGGAGGACATCATCTCTGAAAATAGGGTCCCACAGCTGCACCCCATCAGTGTGAGCAGGAATCTTAGGACTCTTAGAAGAGTCAATGCTCTGAGACCATGGGGGGCGCTTAGCCCCCTCTCTTCGTCACTGAGGATGATTTCATTTTTCAGGGATTAGAGAGAGTGGTCCTTGTGGTGGACTGCAGGTATGGAGAGCTGTTGTGATCGTATTAGATAGATTAGAATGATTATATGTATTGTAGAAATGTCTCCTATCATGTTCCCTAATTTTTTATTATGTCCACATCCTGGTCCCCATCTTGGACATCATAACAAACGTGCACTTTTTTGTTTAATTTACACATTGGACCATAGGAAAAATGACACTACAGCTACAGAGGTGACCGTATGATAGCCCAGCTCGACTATCCATCTCTACTGAAGACCCTTTCAGCTTTTTGAGAGTTGGGTGGAGGACATCATCTCTGAAAATAGGGTCCCACAGCTGCACCCCATCAGTGTAAGCAGGACTCTTAGGACTCTTAGAAGAGTCAATGCTCTAAAACCATGGGGGGCGCTTAGCCCCCTCTCTTCGTCCCTGAGGATGATTTCATTTTTCAGGGATTAGAGAGGGTGGTCATTGTGGTGGACTGCAGGTATGGAGAGCTGTTGTCATCGTATTAGATAGATAAGAATGATTATATGTATTGTAGAAATGTCTCCTATCATGTTCCCTAATTTTTTATTATGTCCACATCCTGGTCCCCATCTTGGACATCATAACAAACGTGCACTTTTTTGTTTAATTTACACATTGGACCATAGGAAAAATGACACTACAGCTACAGAGGTGACCGTCTGATAGCCCAGCTCGACTATCCATCTCTACTGAAGACCCTTTCAGCTTTTTGAGAGTTGGGTGGAGGACATCATCTCTGAAAATAGGGTCCCACAGCTGCACCCCATCAGTGTGAGCAGGACTCTTAGGACTCTTAGAAGAGTTAATGCTCTGAGACCATGGGGGCGCTTAGACCCCTCTCTTCGTCACTGAGGATGATTTCATTTTTCAGGGATTAGAGAGGGTGGTCCTTGTGGTGGACTGCAGGTATGGAGAGCTGTTGTCATCGTATTAGATAGATAAGAATGATTATATGTATTGTAGAAATGTCTCCTATCATGTTCCCTAATTTTTTATTATGTCCACATCCTGGTCCCCATCTTGGACATCATAACAAACGTGCACTTTTTTGTTTAATTTACACATTGGACCATAGGGAAAATGACACTACAGCTACAGAGGTGACCGTCTGATAGCCCAGCTCGACTATCCATCTCTACTGAAGACCCTTTCAGCTTTTTGAGAGTTGGGTGGAGGACATCATCTCTGAAAATAGGGTCCCACAGCTGCACCCCATCAGTGTGAGCAGGACTCCTAGGACTCTTAGAAGAGTCAATGCTCTGAGACCATTGGGGGCACTTAGCCCCCTCTCTTCATCACTGAGGATGATTTCATTTTTCAGGGATTAGAGAGGGTGGTCCTTGTGGTGGACTGCAGATATGGAGAGCTGTTATCATCGTATTAGATAGATAAGAATGATTATATGTATTGTAGAAATGTCTCCTATCATGTTCCCTAATTTTTTATTATGTCCACATCCTGGTCCCCATCTTGGACATCATAACAAACGGGCACTTTTTTGTTTAATTTACACATTGGACCATAGGAAAAATTACACTACAGCTACAGAGGTGACCGACTGATAGCCCAGCTCGACTATCCATCTCTACTGAAGACCCTTTCAGCTTTTTGAGAGTTGGGTGGAGGACATCATCTCTGAAAATAGGGTCCCACAGCTGCACCCCATCAGTGTGAGCAGGACTCTTAGGACTCTTAGAAGAGTCAATGCTCTGAGACCATGGGGGGCGCTTAGCCCCCTCTCTTCGTCACTGAGGATGATTTCATTTTTCAGGGATTAGAGAGGGTGGTCCTTGTGGTGGACTGCAGGTATGGAGAGCTGTTGTCATCATATTAAATAGATAAGAATGATTATATGTATTGTAGAAATGTCTCTTATCATGTTCCCTAATTTTTTATTATGTCCACATCCTGGTCCCCATCTTGGACATCATAACAAACGTGCACTTTTTTGTTTAATTTACACATTGGACCATAGGAAAAATGACACTACAGCTACAGAGGTGACCGTCTGATAGCCCAGCTCGACTATCCATCTCTACTGAAGACCCTTTCAGTTTTTTGAGAGTTGGGTGGAGAACATCATCTCTGAAAATAGGGTCCCACAGCTGCACCCCATCAGTGTGAGCAGGACTCTTAGGACTCTTAGAAGAGTCAATGCTCTGAGACCATGGGGGGCGCTTAGCCCCCTCTCTTCGTCACTGAGGATGATTTCACTTTTCAGGGAATAGAGAGGGTGGTCCTTGTGGTGGACTGCAGGTATGGAGAGCTGTTGTCATCGTATTAGATAGATAAGAATGATTATATGTATTGTAGAAATGTCTCCTATCATGTTCCCTATTTTTTTATTATGTCCACATCCTGGTCCCCATCTTGGAAATCATAACAAACGTGCACTTTTTTGTTTAATTTACACATTGGACCATAGGAAAAATGACACTACAGCTACAGAGGTGACCGTCTGATAGCCCAGCTCGACTATCCATCTCTACTGAAGACCCTTTCAGCTTTTTGAGAGTTGGGTGGAGGACATCATCTCTGAAAATAGGGTCCCACAGCTGCACCCCATCAGTGTGAGCAGGAATCTTAGGACTCTTAGAAGAGTCAATGCTCTGAGACCATGGGGGGCGCTTAGCCCCCTCTCTTCGTCACTGAGGATGATTTCATTTTTCAGGGATTAGAGAGAGTGGTCCTTGTGGTGGACTGCAGGTATGGAGAGCTGTTGTGATCGTATTAGATAGATAAGAATGATTATATGTATTGTAGAAATGTCTCCTATCATGTTCCCTAATTTTTTATTATGTCCACATCCTGGTCCCCATCTTGAACATCATAACAAACGTGCACTTTTTTGTTTAATTTACACATTGGACCATAGGAAAAATGACACTACAGCTACAGAGGTGACCGTCTGATAGCCCAGCTCGACTATCCATCTCTACTGAAGACCCTTTCAGCTTTTTGAGAGTTGGGTGGAGGACATCATCTCTGAAAATAGGGTCCCACAGCTGCACCCCATCAGTGTAAGCAGGACTCTTAGGACTCTTAGAAGAGTCAATGCTCTAAAACCATGGGGGGCGCTTAGCCCCCTCTCTTCGTCCCTGAGGATGATTTCATTTTTCAGGGATTAGAGAGGGTGGTCCTTGTGGTGGACTGCAGGTATGGAGAGCTGTTGTCATCGTATTAGATAGATAAGAATGATTATATGTATTGTAGAAATGTCTCCTATCATGTTCCCTAATTTCTTATTATGTCCACATCCTGGTCCCCATCTTGGACATCATAACAAACGTGCACTTTTTTGTTTAATTTACACATTGGACCATAGGAAAAATGACACTACAGCTACAGAGGTGACCGTCTGATAGCCCAGCTCGACTATCCATCTCTACTGAAGACCCTTTCAGCTTTTTGAGAGTTGGGTGGAGGACATCATCTCCCACAGCTTCACCCCATCAATGTGAGCAGGACTCTTAGGACTCTTAGAAGAGTCAATGCTCTGGTACCATGGGGGGCGCTTGGCCCCCTCTCTTCGTCACTGAGGATGATTTCATTTTTCAGGGATTAGAGAGGGTGGTCCTTGTGGTGGACTGCAGGTATGGAGAGCTGTTGTCATTGTATTAGATAGATAAGAATGATTATATGTATTGTAGAAATGTCTCCTATCATGTTCCCTAATTTTTTATTATGTCCACATCCTGGTCCCCATCTTGGACATCATAACAAACGTGCACTTTTTTGTTTAATTTACACATTGGACCATAGGAAAAATGACACTACAGCTACAGAGGTGACCGTCTGATAGCCCAGCTCGACTATCCATCTCTACTGAAGACCCTTTCAGCTTTTTGAGAGTTGGGTGGAGGACATCATCTCTGAAAATAGGGTCCCACAGCTGCACCCCATCAGTGTGAGCATGACTCTTAGGACTCTTAGAAAAGTCAATGCTCTGAGACCATTGGGGGCACTTAGCCCCCTCTCTTCGTCACTGAGGATGATTTCATTTTTCAGGGATTAGAAAGGGTGGTCCTTGTGGTGGACTGCAGGTATGGAGAGCTGTTATCATCGTATTAGATAGATAAGAATGATTATATGTATTGTAGAAATGTCTCCTATCATGTTCCCTAATTTTTTATTATGTCCACATTTTGGTCCCCATCTTGGACATCATAACAAACGTGCACTTTTTTGTTTAATTTACACATTGGACCATAGGAAAAATGACACTACAGCTACAGAGGTGACCGTCTGATAGCCCAGCTCGACAATCCATCTCTACTGAAGACCCTTTCAGCTTTTTGAGAGTTGGGTGGAGGACATCATCTCTGAAAATAGGGTCCCACAGCTGCACCCCATCAGTGTGAGCAGGACTCTTAGGACTCTTAGAAGAGTCAATGCTCTGAGACCATGGGGGGCGCTTATACCCCTCTCTTCGTCACTGAGGATGATTTCATTTTTCAGGGATTAGAGAGGGTGGTCCTTGTGGTGGACTGCAGGTATGGAGAGCTGTTGTCATCGTATTAAATAGATAAGAATGATTATATGTATTGTAGAAATGTCTCCTATCATGTTCCCTAATTTTTTATTATGTCCACATCCTGGTCCCCATCTTGGACATCATAACAAACGTGCACTTTTTTGTTTAATTTACACATTGGACCATAGGAAAAATGACACTATAGCTACAGAGGTGACCGTCTGATAGCCCAGCTCGACTATCCATCTCTACTGAAGACCCTTTCAGCTTTTTGAGAGTTTGGTGGAGAACATCATCTCTGAAAATAGGGTCCCACAGCTGCACCCCATCAGTGTGAGCAGGACTCTTAGGACTCTTAGAAGAGTCAATGCTCTGAGACCATGGGGGGCGCTTAGCCCCCTCTCTTCGTCACTGAGGATGATTTCACTTTTCAGGGAATAGAGAGGGTGGTCCTTGTGGTGGACTGCAGGTATGGAGAGCTGTTGTGATCGTATTAGATAGATAAGAATGATTATATGTATTGTAGAAATGTCTCCTATCATGTTCCCTAATTTTTTATTATGTCCACATCCTGGTCCCCATCTTGGACATCATAACAAACGTGCACTTTTTTGTTTAATTTACACATTGGACCATAGGAAAAATGACACTACAGCTACAGAGGTGACCGTCTGATAGCCCAGCTCGACTATCCAACTCTACTGAAGACCCTTTCAGCTTTTTGAGAGTTGGGTGGAGGACATCATCTCTTAAAATAGGGTCCCACAGCTGCACCCCATCAGTGTAAGCAGGACTCTTAGGACTCTTAGAAGAGTCAATGCTCTAAAACCATGGGGGGCGCTTAGCCCCCTCTCTTCGTCCCTGAGGATGATTTCATTTTTCAGGGATTAGAGAGGGTGGTCCTTGTGGTGGACTGCAGGTATGGAGAGCTGTTGTCATCGTATTAGATAGATAAGAATGATTATATGTATTGTAGAAATGTCTCCTATCATGTTCCCTAATTTTTTATTATGTCCACATCCTGGTCCCCATCTTGGACATCATAACAAACGTGCACTTTTTTGTTTAATTTACACATTGGACCATAGGAAAAATGACACTACAGCTACAGAGGTGACTGTCTGATAGCCCAGCTCGACTATCCATCTCTACTGAAGACCCTTTCAGCTTTTTGAGAGTTGGGTGGAGGACATCATCTCTGAAAATAGGGTCCCACAGCTGCACCCCATCAGTGTGAGCAGGACTCTTAGGACTCTTAGAAGAGTTAATGCTCTGAGACCATGGGGGCGCTTAGCCCCCTCTCTTCGTCACTGAGGATGATTTCATTTTTCAGGGATTAGAGAGGGTGGTCCTTGTGGTGGACTGCAGGTATGGAGAGCTGTTGTCATCGTATTAGATAGATAAGAATGATTATATGTATTGTAGAAATGTCTCCTATCATGTTCCCTAATTTTTTATTATGTCCACATCCTGGTCCCCATCTTGGACATCATAACAAACGTGCACTTTTTTGTTTAATTTACACATTGGACCATAGGAAAAATGACACTACAGCTACAGAGGTGACCGTCTGATAGCCCAGCTCGACTATCCATCTCTACTGAAGACCCTTTCAGCTTTTTGAGAGTTGGGTGGAGGACATCATCTCTGAAAATAGGGTCCCACAGCTGCACCCCATCAGTGTGAGCAGGACTCTTAGGACTCTTAGAAGAGTCAATGCTCTGAGACCATGGGGGGCGCTTAGCCCCCTCTCTTCGTCACTGAGGATGATTTCACTTTTCAGGGAATAGAGAGGGTGGTCCTTGTGGTGGACTGCAGGTATGGAGAGCTGTTGTGATCGTATTAGATAGATAAGAATGATTATATGTATTGTAGAAATGTCTCCTATCATGTTCCCTAATTTTTTATTATGTCCACATCCTGGTCCCCATCTTGGACATCATAACAAACGTGCACTTTTTTGTTTAATTTACACATTGGACCATAGGAAAAATGACACTACAGCTACAGAGGTGACCGTCTGATAGCCCAGCTCGACTATCCAACTCTACTGAAGACCCTTTCAGCTTTTTGAGAGTTGGGTGGAGGACATCATCTCTTAAAATAGGGTCCCACAGCTGCACCCCATCAGTGTAAGCAGGACTCTTAGGACTCTTAGAAGAGTCAATGCTCTAAAACCATGGGGGGCGCTTAGCCCCCTCTCTTCGTCCCTGAGGATGATTTCATTTTTCAGGGATTAGAGAGGGTGGTCCTTGTGGTGGACTGCAGGTATGGAGAGCTGTTGTCATCGTATTAGATAGATAAGAATGATTATATGTATTGTAGAAATGTCTCCTATCATGTTCCCTAATTTTTTATTATGTCCACATCCTGGTCCCCATCTTGGACATCATAACAAACGTGCACTTTTTTGTTTAATTTACACATTGGACCATAGGAAAAATGACACTACAGCTACAGAGGTGACTGTCTGATAGCCCAGCTCGACTATCCATCTCTACTGAAGACCCTTTCAGCTTTTTGAGAGTTGGGTGGAGGACATCATCTCTGAAAATAGGGTCCCACAGCTGCACCCCATCAGTGTGAGCAGGACTCTTAGGACTCTTAGAAGAGTTAATGCTCTGAGACCATGGGGGCGCTTAGCCCCCTCTCTTCGTCACTGAGGATGATTTCATTTTTCAGGGATTAGAGAGGGTGGTCCTTGTGGTGGACTGCAGGTATGGAGAGCTGTTGTCATCGTATTAGATAGATAAGAATGATTATATGTATTGTAGAAATGTCTCCTATCATGTTCCCTAATTTTTTATTATGTCCACATCCTGGTCCCCATCTTGGACATCATAACAAACGTGCACTTTTTTGTTTAATTTACACATTGGACCATAGGAAAAATGACACTACAGCTACAGAGGTGACCGTCTGATAGCCCAGCTCGACTATCCATCTCTACTGAAGACCCTTTCAGCTTTTTGAGAGTTGGGTGGAGGACATCATCTCTGAAAATAGGGTCCCACAGCTGCACCCCATCAGTGTGAGCAGGACTCTTAGGACTCTTAGAAGAGTCAATGCTCTGAGACCATTGGGGGCACTTAGCCCCCTCTCTTCATCACTGAGGATGATTTCATTTTTCAGGGATTAGAGAGGGTGGTCCTTGTGGTGGACTGCAGCTATGGAGAGCTGTTATCATCGTATTAGATAGATAAGAATGATTATATGTATTGTAGAAATGTCTCCTATCATGTTCCCTAATTTTTTATTATGTCCACATCCTGGTCCCCATCTTGGACATCATAACAAACGTGCACTTTTTTGTTTAATTTACACATTGGACCATAGGAAAAATGACACTACAGCTACAGAGGTGACCGTCTGATAGCCCAGCTCGACTATCCATCTCTACTGAAGAACCTTTCAGCTTTTTGAGAGTTGGGTGGAGGACATCATCTCTGAAAATAGGGTCCCACAGCTGCACCCCATCAGTGTGAGCAGGACTCTTAGGACTCTTAGAAGAGTCAATGCTCTGAGACCATGGGGGGCGCTTAGCCCCCTCTCCTCGTCACTGAGGATGATTTCACTTTTCAGGGAATAGAGAGGGTGGTCCTTGTGGTGGACTGCAGGTATGGAGAGCTGTTGTCATCGTATTAGATAGATAAGAATGATTATATGTATTGTAGAAATGTCTCCTATCATGTTCCCTATTTTTTTATTATGTCCACATCCTGGTCCCCATCTTGGAAATCATAACAAACGTGCACTTTTTTGTTTAATTTACAAATTGGACCATAGGAAAAATGACACTACAGCTACAGAGGTGACCGTCTGATAGCCCAGCTCGACTATCCATCTCTACTGAAGACCCTTTCAGCTTTTTGAGAGTTGGGTGGAGGACACCATCTCTGAAAATAGGGTCCCACAGCTGCACCCCATCAGTGTGAGCAGGAATCTTAGGACTCTTAGAAGAGTCAATGCTCTGAGACCATGGGGGGCGCTTAGCCCCCTCTCTTCGTCACTGAGGATGATTTCATTTTTCAGGGATTAGAGAGAGTGGTCCTTGTGGTGGACTGCAGGTATGGAGAGCTGTTGTGATCGTATTAGATAGATAAGAATGATTATATGTATTGTAGAAATGTCTCCTATCATGTTCCCTAATTTTTTATTATGTCCACATCCTGGTCCCCATCTTGAACATCATAACAAACGTGCACTTTTTTGTTTAATTTACACATTGGACCATAGGAAAAATGACACTACAGCTACAGAGGTGACCGTCTGATAGCCCAGCTCGACTATCCATCTCTACTGAAGACCCTTTCAGCTTTTTGAGAGTTGGGTGGAGGACATCATCTCTGAAAATAGGGTCCCACAGCTTCACCCCATAAGTGTGAGCAGGACTCTTAGGACTCTTAGAAGAGTCAATGCTCTGGTACCATGGGGGGCGCTTGGCCCCCTCTCTTCGTCACTGAGGATGATTTCATTTTTCAGGGATTAGAGAGGGTGGTCCTTGTGGTGGACTGCAGGTATGGAGAGCTGTTGTCATCGTATTAAATAGATAAGAATGATTATATGTATTGTAGAAATGTCTCCTATCATGTTCCCTAATTTTTTATTATGTCCACATCCTGGTCCCCATCTTGGACATCATAACAAACGTGCACTTTTTTGTTTAATTTACACATTGGACCATAGGAAAAATGACACTATAGCTACAGAGGTGACCGTCTGATAGCCCAGCTCGACTATCCATCTCTACTGAAGACCCTTTCAGCTTTTTGAGAGTTTGGTGGAGAACATCATCTCTGAAAATAGGGTCCCACAGCTGCACCCCATCAGTGTGAGCAGGACTCTTAGGACTCTTAGAAGAGTCAATGCTCTGAGACCATGGGGGGCGCTTAGCCCCCTCTCTTCGTCACTGAGGATGATTTCACTTTTCAGGGAATAGAGAGGCTGGTCCTTGTGGTGGACTGCAGGTATGGAGAGCTGTTGTGATCGTATTAGATAGATAAGAATGATTATATGTATTGTAGAAATGTCTCCTATCATGTTCCCTAATTTTTTATTATGTCCACATCCTGGTCCCCATCTTGGACATCATAACAAACGTGCACTTTTTTGTTTAATTTACACATTGGACCATAGGAAAAATGACACTACAGCTACAGAGGTGACCGTCTGATAGCCCAGCTCGACTATCCAACTCTACTGAAGACCCTTTCAGCTTTTTGAGAGTTGGGTGGAGGACATCATCTCTTAAAATAGGGTCCCACAGCTGCACCCCATCAGTGTAAGCAGGACTCTTAGGACTCTTAGAAGAGTCAATGCTCTAAAACCATGGGGGGCGCTTAGCCCCCTCTCTTCGTCCCTGAGGATGATTTCATTTTTCAGGGATTAGAGAGGGTGGTCCCTGTGGTGGACTGCAGGTATGGAGAGCTGTTGTCATCGTATTAGATAGATAAGAATGATTATATGTATTGTAGAAATGTCTCCTATCATGTTCCCTAATTTTTTATTATGTCCACATCCTGGTCCCCATCTTGGACATCATAACAAACGTGCACTTTTTTGTTTAATTTACACATTGGACCATAGGAAAAATGACACTACAGCTACAGAGGTGACTGTCTGATAGCCCAGCTCGACTATCCATCTCTACTGAAGACCCTTTCAGCTTTTTGAGAGTTGGGTGGAGGACATCATCTCTGAAAATAGGGTCCCACAGCTGCACCCCATCAGTGTGAGCAGGACTCTTAGGACTCTTAGAAGAGTTAATGCTCTGAGACCATGGGGGCGCTTAGCCCCCTCTCTTCGTCACTGAGGATGATTTCATTTTTCAGGGATTAGAGAGGGTGGTCCTTGTGGTGGACTGCAGGTATGGAGAGCTGTTGTCATCGTATTAGATAGATAAGAATGATTATATGTATTGTAGAAATGTCTCCTATCATGTTCCCTAATTTTTTATTATGTCCACATCCTGGTCCCCATCTTGGACATCATAACAAACGTGCACTTTTTTGTTTAATTTACACATTGGACCATAGGAAAAATGACACTACAGCTACAGAGGTGACCGTCTGATAGCCCAGCTCGACTATCCATCTCTACTGAAGACCCTTTCAGCTTTTTGAGAGTTGGGTGGAGGACATCATCTCTGAAAATAGGGTCCCACAGCTGCACCCCATCAGTGTGAGCAGGACTCTTAGGACTCTTAGAAGAGTCAATGCTCTGAGACCATTGGGGGCACTTAGCCCCCTCTCTTCGTCACTGAGGATGATTTCATTTTTCAGGGATTAGAGAGGGTGGTCCTTGTGGTGGACTGCAGGTATGGAGAGCTGTTATCATCGTATTAGATAGATAAGAATGATTATATGTATTGTAGAAATGTCTCCTATCATGTTCCCTAATTTTTTATTATGTCCACATCCTGGTCCCCATCTTGAACATCATAACAAACGTGCACTTTTTTGTTTAATTTACACATTGGACCATAGGAAAAATGACACTACAGCTACAGAGGTGACCGTCTGATAGCCCAGCTCGACTATCCATCTCTACTGAAGACCCTTTCAGCTTTTTGAGAGTTGGGTGGAGGACATCATCTCTGAAAATAGGGTCCCACAGCTTCACCCCATAAGTGTGAGCAGGACTCTTAGGACTCTTAGAAGAGTCAATGCTCTGGTACCATGGGGGGCGCTTGGCCCCCTCTCTTCGTCACTGAGGATGATTTCATTTTTCAGGGATTAGAGAGGGTGGTCCTTGTGGTGGACTGCAGGTATGGAGAGCTGTTGTCATCGTATTAGATAGATAAGAATGATTATATGTATTGTAGAAATGTCTCCTATCATGTTCCCTAATTTTTTATTATGTCCACATCCTGGTCCCCATCTTGGACATCATAACAAACGTGCACTTTTTTGTTTAATTTACACATTGGACCATAGGAAAAATGACACTACAGCTACAGAGGTGACCGTCTGATAGCCCAGCTCGACTATCCATCTCTACTGAAGACCCTTTCAGCTTTTTGAGAGTTGGGTGGAGGACATCATCTCTGAAAATAGGGTCCCACAGCTGCACCCCATCAGTGTGAGCAGGACTCTTAGGACTCTTAGAAGAGTTAATGCTCTGAGACCATGGGGGCGCTTAGCCCCCTCTCTTCGTCACTGAGGATGATTTCATTTTTCAGGGATTAGAGAGGGTGGTCCTTGTGGTGGACTGCAGGTATGGAGAGCTGTTGTCATCGTATTAGATAGATAAGAATGATTATATGTATTGTAGAAATGTCTCCTATCATGTTCCCTAATTTTTTATTATGTCCACATCCTGGTCCCCATCTTGGACATCATAACAAACGTGCACTTTTTTGTTTAATTTACACATTGGACCATAGGAAAAATGACACTACAGCTACAGAGGTGACCGTCTGATAGCCCAGCTCGACTTTCCATCTCTACTGAAGACCCTTTCAGCTTTTTGAGAGTTGGGTGGAGGACATCATCTCTGAAAATAGGGTCCCACAGCTGCACCCCATCAGTGTGAGCATGACTCTTAGGACTCTTAGAAGAGTTAATGCTCTGAGACCATGGGGGCGCTTAGCCCCCTCTCTTCGTCACTGAGGATGATTTCATTTTTCAGGGATTAGAGAGGGTGGTCCTTGTGGTGGACTGCAGGTATGGAGAGCTGTTGTCATCGTATTAGATAGATAAGAATGATTATATGTATTGTAGAAATGTCTCCTATCATGTTCCCTAATTTTTTATTATGTCCACATCCTGGTCCCCATCTTGGACATCATAACAAACGTGCACTTTTTTGTTTAATTTACACATTGGACCATAGGAAAAATGACACTACAGCTACAGAGGTGACCGTCTGATAGCCCAGCTCGACTATCCATCTCTACTGAAGACCCTTTCAGCTTTTTGAGAGTTGGGTGGAGGACATCATCTCTGAAAATAGGGTCCCACAGCTGCACCCCATCAGTGTGAGCAGGACTCTTAGGACTCTTAGAAGAGTCAATGCTCTGAGACCATGGGGGGTGCTTAGCCCCCTCTCTTCGTCACTGAGGATGATTTCATTTTTCAGGGATTAGAGAGGGTGGTCCTTGTGGTGGACTGCAGGTATGGAGAGCTGTTATCATCGTATTAGATAGATAAGAATGATTATATGTATTGTAGAAATGTCTCCTATCATGTTACCTAATTTTTTATTATGTCCACATCCTGGTCCCCATCTTGGACATCATAACAAACGTGCACTTTTTTGTTTAATTTACACATTGGACCATAGGAAAAATGACACTACAGCTACAGAGGTGACCGTCTGATAGCCCAGCTCGACAATCCATCTCTACTGAAGACCCTTTCAGCTTTTTGAGAGTTGGGTGGAGGACATCATCTCTGAAAATAGGGTCCCACAGCTGCACCCCATCAGTGTGAGCAGGACTCTTAGGACTCTTAGAAGAGTCAATGCTCTGAGACCATGGGGGGCGCTTAGCCCCCTCTCTTCGTCACTGAGGATGATTTCATTTTTCAGGGATTAGAGAGGGTGGTCCTTGTGGTGGACTGCAGGTATGGAGAGCTGTTGTCATCGTATTAGATAGATAAGAATGATTATATGTATTGTAGAAATGTCTCCTATCATGTTCCCTAATTTTTTATTATGTCCACATCCTGGTCCCCATCTTGGACATCATAACAAACGTGCACTTTTTTGTTTAATTTACACATTGGACCATAGGAAAAATGACACTACAGCTACAGAGGTGACCGTCTGATAGCCCAGCTCGACTATCCATCTCTACTGAAGACCCTTTCAGCTTTTTGAGAGTTGGGTGGAGGACATCATCTCTGAAAATAGGGTCCCACAGCTGCACCCCATCAGTGTGAGCAGGACTCTTAGGACTCTTAGAAGAGTTAATGCTCTGAGACCATGGGGGCACTTAGCCCCCTCTCTTCGTCACTGAGGATGATTTCATTTTTCAGGGATTAGAGAGGGTGGTCCTTGTGGTGGACTGCAGGTATGGAGAGCTGTTGTCATCGTATTAGATAGATAAGAATGATTATATGTATTGTAGAAATGTCTCCTATCATGTTCCCTAATTTTTTATTATGTCCACATCCTGGTCCCCATCTTGGACATCATAACAAACCTGCACTTTTTTGTTTAATTTACACATTGGACCATAGGAAAAATGACACTACAGCTACAGAGGTGACCGTCTGATAGCCCAGCTCGACTATCCATCTCTACTGAAGACCCTTTCAGCTTTTTGAGAGTTGGGTGGAGGACATCATCTCTTAAAATAGGGTCCCACAGCTGCACCCCATCAGTGTGAGCAGGACTCTTAGGACTCTTAGAAGAGTCAATGCTCTAAAACCATGGGGGCGCTTAGCCCCCTCTCTTCGTCCCTGAGGATGATTTCATTTTTCAGGGATTAGAGAGGGTGGTCCTTGTGGTGGACTGCAGGTATGGAGAGCTGTTGTCATCGTATTAGATAGATAAGAATGATTATATGTATTGTAGAAATGTCTCCTATCATGTTCCCTAATTTTTTATTATGTCCACATCCTGGTCCCCATCTTGGACATCATAACAAACGTGCACTTTTTTGTTTAATTTACACATTGGACCATAGGAAAAATGACACTACAGCTACAGAGGTGACCGTCTGATAGCCCAGCTCGACTATCCATCTCTACTGAAGACCCTTTCAGCTTTTTGAGAGTTGGGTGGAGGACATCATCTCTGAAAATAGGGTCCCACAGCTGCACCCCATCAGTGTGAGCAGGACTCTTAGGACTCTTAGAAGAGTTAATGCTCTGAGACCATGGGGGCGCTTAGCCCCCTCTCTTCGTCACTGAGGATGATTTCATTTTTCAGGGATTAGAGAGGGTGGTCCTTGTGGTGGACTGCAGGTATGGAGAGCTGTTGTCATCGTATTAGATAGATATGAATGATTATATGTATTGTAGAAATGTCTCCTATCATGTTCCCTAATTTTTTATTATGTCCACATCCTGGTCCCCATCTTGGACATCATAACAAACGTGCACTTTTTTGTTTAATTTACACATTGGACCATAGGAAAAATGACACTACAGCTACAGAGGTGACCGTCTGATAGCCCAGCTCGACTATCCATCTCTACTGAAGACCCTTTCAGCTTTTTGAGAGTTGGGTGGAGGACATCATCTCTGAAAATAGGGTCCCACAGCTGCACCCCATCAGTGTGAGCAGGACTCTTAGGACTCTTAAAAGAGTTAATGCTCTGAGACCATGGGGGCGCTTAGCCCCCTCTCTTCGTCACTGAGGATGATTTCATTTTTCAGGGATTAGAGAGGGTGGTCCTTGTGGTGGACTGCAGGTATGGAGAGCTGTTGTGATCGTATTAGATAGATAAGAATGATTATATGTATTGTAGAAATGTCTCCTATCATGTTCCCTAATTTTTTATTATGTCCACATCCTGGTCCCCATCTTGGACATCATAACAAACGTGCACTTTTTTGTTTAATTTACACATTGGACCATAGGAAAAATGACACTACAGCTACAGAGGTGACCGTCTGATAGCCCAGCTCGACTATCCATCTCTACTGAAGACCGACCACCGTGCGGAGCTGCCGCCCGACCACCGTGCGGAGCTGCCGCCCGACCACCGTGCAGAGCTGCCGCCTGACCTACACCCCACCTATTGTCTCCTCTCCATAATCCTATAGAATGTAAGCCCGCAAGGGTAGGGCCCTCTTCCCTCTGTACTAGTCTGTCTACTGTAACTTGTATACGTATTTTGTATGTAACCCCCTTCTCATGTACAGCACCATGGAATTAATGGTGCTCTATAAATAAATAATAATAATAAAAAAAATAATAATACTGAAGACCCTTTCAGCTTTTTGAGAGTTGGGTGGAGGACATCATCTCTTAAAATAGGGTCCCACAGCTGCACCCCATCAGTGTAAGCAGGACTCTTAGGACTCTTAGAAGAGTCAATGCTCTAAAACCATGGGGGGCGCTTAGCCCCCTCTCTTCGTCCCTGAGGATGATTTCATTTTTCAGGGATTAGAGAGGGTGGTCCTTGTGGTGGACTGCAGGTATGGAGAGCTGTTGTCATCGTATTAGATAGATAAGAATGATTATATGTATTGTAGAAATGTCTCCTATCATGTTCCCTAATTTTTTATTATGTCCACATCCTGGTCCCCATCTTGGACATCATAACAAACGTGCACTTTTTTGTTTAATTTACACATTGGACCATAGGAAAAATGACACTACAGCTACAGAGGTGACCGTCTGATAGCCCAGCTCGACTATCCATCTCTACTGAAGACCCTTTCAGCTTTTTGAGAGTTGGGTGGAGGACATCATCTCTGAAAATAGGGTCCCACAGCTGCACCCCATCAGTGTGAGCAGGACTCTTAGGACTCTTAGAAGAGTCAATGCTCTGAGACCATTGGGGGCACTTAGCCCCCTCTCTTCATCACTGAGGATGATTTCATTTTTCAGGGATTAGAGAGGGTGGTCCTTGTGGTGGACTGCAGATATGGAGAGCTGTTATCATCGTATTAGATAGATAAGAATGATTATATGTATTGTAGAAATGTCTCCTATCATGTTCCCTAATTTTTTATTATGTCCACATCCTGGTCCCCATCTTGGACATCATAACAAACGTGCACTTTTTTGTTTAATTTACACATTGGACCATAGGAAAAATGACACTACAGCTACAGAGGTGACCGTCTGATAGCCCAGCTCGACTATCCATCTCTACTGAAGACCCTTTCAGCTTTTTGAGAGTTGGGTGGAGGACATCATCTCTGAAAATAGGGTCCCACAGCTGCACCCCATCAGTGTGAGCAGGACTCTTAGGACTCTTAGAAGAGTCAATGCTCTGAGACCATGGGGGGCGCTTAGCCCCCTCTCTTCGTCACTGAGGATGATTTCATTTTTCAGGGATTAGAGAGGGTGGTCCTTGTGGTGGACTGCAGGTATGGAGAGCTGTTGTCATCGTATTAAATAGATAAGAATGATTATATGTATTGTAGAAATGTCTCCTATCATGTTCCCTAATTTTTTATTATGTCCACATCCTGGTCCCCATCTTGGACATCATAACAAACGTGCACTTTTTTGTTTAATTTACACATTGGACCATAGGAAAAATGACACTACAGCTACAGAGGTGACCGTCTGATAGCCCAGCTCGACTATCCATCTCTACTGAGGACCCTTTCAGCTTTTTGAGAGTTGGGTGGAGAACATCATCTCTGAAAATAGGGTCCCACAGCTGCACCCCATCAGTGTGAGCAGGACTCTTAGGACTCTTAGAAGAGTCAATGCTCTGAGACCATGGGGGGCGCTTAGCCCCCTCTCTTCGTCACTGAGGATGATTTCACTTTTCAGGGAATAGAGAGGGTGGTCCTTGTGGTGGACTGCAGGTATGGAAAGCTGTTGTCATCGTATTAGATAGATAAGAATGATTATATGTATTGTAGAAATGTCTCCTATCATGTTCCCTAATTTTTTATTATGTCCACATCCTGGTCCCCATCTTGAACATCATAACAAACGTGCACTTTTTTGTTTAATTTACACATTGGACCATAGGAAAAATGACACTACAGCTACAGAGGTGACCGTCTGATAGCCCAGCTCGACTATCCATCTCTACTGAAGACCCTTTCAGCTTTTTGAGAGTTGGGTGGAGGACATCATCTCTGAAAATAGGGTCCCACAGCTGCACCCCATCAGTGTGAGCAGGACTCTTAGGACTCTTAGAAGAGTTAATGCTCTGAGACCATGGGGGCGCTTAGCCCCCTCTCTTCGTCACTGAGGATGATTTCATTTTTCAGGGATTAGAGAGGGTGGTCCTTGTGGTGGACTGCAGGTATGGAGAGCTGTTGTCATCGTATTAGATAGATAAGAATGATTATATGTATTGTAGAAATGTCTCCTATCATGTTCCCTAATTTTTTATTATGTCCACATCCTGGTCCCCATCTTGGACATCATAACAAACGTGCACTTTTTTGTTTAATTTACACATTGGACCATAGGAAAAATGACACTACAGCTACAGAGGTGACCGTCTGATAGCCCAGCTCGACTATCCATCTCTACTGAAGACCCTTTCAGCTTTTTGAGAGTTGGGTGGAGGACATCATCTCTGAAAATAGGGTCCCACAGCTGCACCCCATCAGTGTGAGCAGGACTCTTAGGACTCTTAGAAGAGTCAATGCTCTGAGACCATTGGGGGCACTTAGCCCCCTCTCTTCATCACTGAGGATGATTTCATTTTTCAGGGATTAGAGAGGGTGGTCCTTGTGGTGGACTGCAGATATGGAGAGCTGTTATCATCGTATTAGATAGATAACAATGATTATGTGTATTGTAGAAATGTCTCCTATCATGTTCCCTAATTTTTTATTATGTCCACATCCTGGTCCCCATCTTGGACATCATAACAAACGTGCACTTTTTTGTTTAATTTACACATTGGACCATAGGAAAAATGACACTACAGCTACAGAGGTGACCGTCTGATAGCCCAGCTCGACTATCCATCTCTACTGAAGACCCTTTCAGCTTTTTGAGAGTTGGGTAGAGAACATCATCTCTGAAAATAGGGTCCCACAGCTGCACCCCATCAGTGTGAGCAGGACTCTTAGGACTCTTAAAAGAGTCAATGCTCTGAGACCATGGAGGGCGCTTAGCCCCCTCTCTTCGTCACTGAGGATGATTTCACTTTTCAGGGATTAGAGAGAGTGGTCCTTGTGGTGGACTGCAGGTATGGAGAGCTGTTGTGATCGTATTAGATAGATAAGAATGATTATATGTATTGTAGAAATGTCTCCTATCATGTTCCCTAATTTTTTATTATGTCCACATCCTGGTCCCCATCTTGAAAATCATAACAAACGTGCACTTTTTTGTTTAATTTACACATTGGACCATAGGAAAAATGACACTACAGCTACAGAGGTGACCGTCTGATAGCCCAGCTCGACTATCCATCTCTACTGAAGACCCTTTCAGCTTTTTGAGAGTTGGGTGGAGGACATCATCTCTGAAAATAGGGTCCCACAGCTGCACCCCATCAGTGTAAGCAGGACTCTTAGGACTCTTAGAAGAGTCAATGCTCTAAAACCATGGGGGCGCTTAGCCCCCTCTCTTCGTCCCTGAGGATGATTTCATTTTTCAGGGATTAGAGAGGGCGGTCCTTGTGGTGGACTGCAGGTATGGAGAGCTGTTGTCATCGTATTAGATAGATAAGAATGATTATATGTATTGTAGAAATGTCTCCTATCATGTTCCCTAATTTCTTATTATGTCCACATCCTGGTCCCCATCTTGGACATCATAACAAACGTGCACTTTTTTGTTTAATTTACACATTGGACCATAGGAAAAATGACACTACAGCTACAGAGGTGACCGTCTGATAGCCCAGCTCGACTATCCATCTCTACTGAAGACCCTTTCAGCTTTTTGAGAGTTGGGTGGAGGACATCATCTCTGAAAATAGGGTCCCACAGCTTCACCCCATCAGTGTGAGCAGGACTCTTAGGACTCTTAGAAGAGTCAATGCTCTGGTACCATGGGGGGCGCTTGGCCCCCTCTCTTCGTCACTGAGGATGATTTCATTTTTCAGGGATTAGAGAGGGTGGTCCTTGTGGTGGACTGCAGGTATGGAGAGCTGTTGTCATCGTATTAGATAGATAAGAATGATTATATGTATTGTAGAAATGTCTCCTATCATGTTCCCTAATTTTTTATTATGTCCACATCCTGGTCCCCATCTTGGACATCATAACAAACGTGCACTTTTTTGTTTAATTTACACATTGGACCATAGGAAAAATGACACTACAGCTACAGAGGTGACCGTCTGATAGCCCAGCTCGACTATCCATCTCTACTGAAGACCCTTTCAGCTTTTTGAGAGTTGGGTGGAGGACATCATCTCTGAAAATAGGGTCCCACAGCTGCACCCCATCAGTGTGAGCAGGACTCTTAGGACTCTTAGAAGAGTCAATGCTCTGAGACCATTGGGGGCACTTAGCCCCCTCTCTTCATCACTGAGGATGATTTCATTTTTCAGGGATTAGAGAGGGTGGTCCTTGTGGTGGACTGCAGATATGGAGAGCTGTTATCATCGTATTAGATAGATAAGAATGATTATATGTATTGTAGAAATGTCTCCTATCATGTTCCCTAATTTTTTATTCTGTCCACATCCTGGTCCCCATCTTGGACATCATAACAAACGTGCACTTTTTTGTTTAATTTACACATTGGACCATAGGAAAAATGACACTACAGCTACAGAGGTGACCGTCTGATAGCCCAGCTCGACTATCCATCTCTACTGAAGACCCTTTCAGCTTTTTGAGAGTTGGGTGGAGGACATCATCTCTGAA
This sequence comes from Anomaloglossus baeobatrachus, assembly GCF_048569485.1. Taxonomy (NCBI): domain Eukaryota; kingdom Metazoa; phylum Chordata; class Amphibia; order Anura; family Aromobatidae; genus Anomaloglossus; species Anomaloglossus baeobatrachus. The sequence continues at coordinate 206,724 of NW_027442060.1, read as the reverse complement.
AATAGGGTCCCACAGCTGCACCCCATCAGTGTGAGCAGGACTCTTAGGACTCTTAGAAGAGTCAATGCTCTGAGACCATGGGGGGCGCTTAGCCCCCTCTCTTCGTCACTGAGGATGATTTCATTTTTCAGGGATTAGAGAGGTTGGTCCTTGTGGTGGACTGCAGGTATGGAGAGCTGTTGTCATCGTATTAAATAGATAAGAATGATTATATGTATTGTAGAAATGTCTCCTATCATGTTCCCTAATTTTTTATTATGTCCACATCCTGGTCCCCATCTTGGACATCATAACAAACGTGCACTTTTTTGTTTAATTTACACATTGGACCATAGGAAAAATGACACTACAGCTACAGAGGTGACCGTCTGAAAGCCCAGCTCGACTATCCATCTCTACTGAAGACCCTTTCAGCTTTTTGAGAGTTGGGTGGAGAACATCATCTCTGAAAATAGGGTCCCACAGCTGCACCCCATCAGTGTGAGCAGGACTCTTAGGACTCTTAGAAGAGTCAATGCTCTGAGACCATGGGGGGCGCTTAGCCCCCTCTCTTCGTCACTGAGGATGATTTCACTTTTCAGGGAATAGAGAGGGTGGTCCTTGTGGTGGACTGCAGGTATGGAGAGCTGTTGTCATCGTATTAGATAGATAAGAATGATTATATGTATTGTAGAAATGTCTCCTATCATGTTCCCTATTTTTTTATTATGTCCACATCCTGGTCCCCATCTTGGAAATCATAACAAACGTGCACTTTTTTGTTTAATATACACATTGGACCATAGGAAAAATGACACTACAGCTACAGAGGTGACCGTCTGATAGCCCAGCTCGACTATCCATCTCTACTGAAGACCCTTTCAGCTTTTTGAGAGTTGGGTGGAGGACATCATCTCTGAAAATAGGGTCCCACAGCTGCACCCCATCAGTGTGAGCAGGAATCTTAGGACTCTTAGAAGAGTCAATGCTCTGAGACCATGGGGGGCGCTTAGCCCCCTCTCTTCGTCACTGAGGATGATTTCATTTTTTAGGGATTAGAGAGAGTGGTCCTTGTGGTGGACTGCAGGTATGGAGAGCTGTTGTGATCGTATTAGATAGATAAGAATGATTATATGTAATGTAGAAATGTCTCCTATCATGTTCCCTAATTTTTTATTATGTCCACATCCTGGTCCCCATCTTGAACATCATAACAAACGTGCACTTTTTTGTTTAATTTACACATTGGACCATAGGAAAAATGACACTACAGCTACAGAGGTGACCGTCTGATAGCCCAGCTCGACTATCCATCTCTACTGAAGACCCTTTCAGCTTTTTGAGAGTTGGGTGGAGGACATCATCTCTGAAAATAGGGTCCCACAGCTGCACCCCATCAGTGTAAGCAGGACTCTTAGGACTCTTAGAAGAGTCAATGCTCTAAAACCATGGGGGGCGCTTAGCCCCCTCTCTTCGTCCCTGAGGATGATTTCATTTTTCAGGGATTAGAGAGGGTGGTCCTTGTGGTGGACTGCAGGTATGGAGAGCTGTTGTCATCGTATTAGATAGATAAGAATGATTATATGTATTGTAGAAATGTCTCCTATCATGTTCCCTAATTTCTTATTATGTCCACATCCTGGTCCCCATCTTGGACATCATAACAAACGTGCACTTTTTTGTTTAATTTACACATTGGACCATAGGAAAAATGACACTACAGCTACAGAGGTGACCGTCTGATAGCCCAGCTCGACTATCCATCTCTACTGAAGACCCTTTCAGCTTTTTGAGAGTTGGGTGGAGGACATCATCTCTGAAAATAGGGTCCCACAGCTTCACCCCATCAGTGTGAGCAGGACTCTTAGGACTCTTAGAAGAGTCAATGCTCTGGTACCATGGGGGGCGCTTGGCCCCCTCTCTTCGTCACTGAGGATGATTTCATTTTTCAGGGATTAGAGAGGGTGGTCCTTGTGGTGGACTGCAGGTATGGAGAGCTGTTGTCATCGTATTAGATAGATAAGAATGATTATATGTATTGTAGAAATGTCTCCTATCATGTTCCCTAATTTTTTATTATGTCCACATCCTGGTCCCCATCTTGGACATCATAACAAACGTGCACTTTTTCGTTTAATTTACAAATTGGGCCATAGGAAAAATGACACTACAGCTACAGAGGTGACCGTCTGATAGCCCAGCTCGACTATCCATCTCTACTGAAGACCCTTTCAGCTTTTTGAGAGTTGGGTGGAGGACATCATCTCTGAAAATAGGGTCCCACAGCTGCACCCATCAGTGTGAGCAGGACTCTTAGGACTCTTAGAAGAGTTAATTCTCTGAGACCATGGGGGCGCTTAGCCCCCTCTCTTCGTCACTGAGGATGATTTCATTTTTCAGGGATTAGAGAGGGTGGTCCTTGTGGTGGACTGCAGGTATGGAGAGCTGTTGTCATCGTATTAGATAGATAAGAATGATTATATGTATTGTAGAAATGTCTCCTATCATGTTCCCTAATTTTTTATTATGTCCACATCCTGGTCCCCATCTTGGACATCATAACAAACGTGCACTTTTTTGTTTAATTTACACATTGGACCATAGGAAAAATGACACTACAGCTACAGAGGTGACCGTCTGATAGCCCAGCTCGACTATCCATCTCTACTGAAGACCCTTTCAGCTTTTTGAGAGTTGGGTGGAGGACATCATCTCTGAAAATAGGGTCCCACAGCTGCACCCCATCAGTGTGAGCAGGACTCTTAGGACTCTTAGAAGAGTCAATGCTCTGAGACCATTGGGGGCACTTAGCCCCCTCTCTTCATCACTGAGGATGATTTCATTTTTCAGGGATTAGAGAGGGTGGTCCTTGTGGTGGACTGCAGATATGGAGAGCTGTTATCATCGTATTAGGTAGATAAGAATGATTATATGTATTGTAGAAATGTCTCCTATCATGTTCCCTAATTTTTTATTATGTCCACATCCTGGTCCCCATCTTGGACATCATAACAAACGTGCACTTTTTTGTTTAATTTACACATTGGACCATAGGAAAAATGACACTACAGCTACAGAGGTGACCGTCTGATAGCCCAGCTCGACAATCCATCTCTACTGAAGACCCTTTCAGCTTTTTGAGAGTTGGGTGGAGGACATCATCTCTGAAAATAGGGTCCCACAGCTGCACCCCATCAGTGTGAGCAGGACTCTTAGGACTCTTAGAAGAGTCAATGCTCTGAGACCATGGGGGGCGCTTAGCCCCCTCTCTTCGTCACTGAGGATGATTTCATTTTTCAGGGATTAGAGAGGGTGGTCCTTGTGGTGGACTGCCGGTATGGAGAGCTGTTGTCATCGTATTAAATAGATAAGAATGATTATATGTATTGTAGAAATGTCTCCTATCATGTTCCCTAATTTTTTATTATGTCCACATCCTGGTCCCCATCTTGGACATCATAACAAACGTGCACTTTTTTGTTTAATTTACACATTGGACCATAGGAAAAATGACACTACAGCTACAGAGGTGACCGTCTGATAGCCCAGCTCGACTATCCATCTCTACTGAAGACCCTTTCAGCTTTTTGAGAGTTGGGTGGAGGACATCATCTCTTAAAATAGGGTCCCACAGCTGCACCCCATCAGTGTAAGCAGGACTCTTAGGACTCTTAGAAGAGTCAATGCTCTAAAACCATGGGGGGCGCTTAGCCCCCTCTCTTCATCACTGAGGATGATTTCATTTTTCAGGGATTAGAGAGGGTGGTCCTTGTGGTGGACTGCAGGTATGGAGAGCTGTTGTCATCGTATTAGATAGATAAGAATGATTATATGTATTGTAGAAATGTCTCCTATCATGTTCTCTAATTTTTTATTATGTCCACATCCTGGTCCCTATCTTGGACATCATAACAAACGTGCACTTTTTTGTTTAATTTACACATTGGACCATAGGAAAAATGACACTACAGCTACAGAGGTGACCGTCTGATAGCCCAGCTCGACTATCCATCTCTACTGAAGACCATTTCAGCTTTTTGAGAGTTGGGTGGAGGACATCATCTCTGAAAATAGGGTCCCACAGCTGCACCCCATCAGTGTGAGCAGGACTCTTAGGACTCTTAGAAGAGTCAATGCTCTGAGACCATTGGGGGCACTTAGCCCCCTCTCTTCATCACTGAGGATGATTTCATTTTTCAGGGATTAGAGAGGGTGGTCCTTGTGGTGGACTGCAGATATGGAGAGCTGTTATCATCGTATTAGATAGATAAGAATGTATGTCCACATCCTGGTCCCCATCTTGGACATCATAACAAACGTGCACTTTTTTGTTTAATTTACACATTGGACCATAGGAAAAATGACACTACAGCTACAGAGGTGACCGTCTGATAGCCCAGCTCGACTATCCATCTCTACTGAAGACCCTTTCAGCTTTTTGAGAGTTGGGTGGAGGACATCATCTCTGAAAATAGGGTCCCACAGCTGCACCCCATCAGTGTGAGCAGGACTCTTAGGACTCTTAGAAGAGTCAATGCTCTGAGACCATGGGGGGCGCTTAGCCCCCTCTCTTCGTCACTGAGGATGATTTCATTTTTCAGGGATTAGAGAGGGTGGTCCTTGTGGTGGACTGCAGGTATGGAGAGCTGTTGTCATCGTATTAAATAGATAAGAATGATTATATGTATTGTAGAAATGTCTCCTATCATGTTCCCTAATTTTTTATTATGTCCACATCCTGGTCCCCATCTTGGACATCATAACAAACGTGCACTTTTTTGTTTAATTTACACATTGGACCATAGGAAAAATGACACTACAGCTACAGAGGTGACCGTCTGATAGCCCAGCTCGACTATCCATCTCTACTGAAGACCCTTTCAGCTTTTTGAGAGTTGGGTGGAGAACATCATCTCTGAAAATAGGGTCCCACAGCTGCACCCCATCAGTGTGAGCAGGACTCTTAGGACTCTTAGAAGAGTCAATGCTCTGAGACCATGGGGGGCGCTTAGCCCCCTCTCTTCGTCACTGAGGATGATTTCACTTTTCAGGGAATAGAGAGGGTGGTCCTTGTGGTGGACTGCAGGTATGGAGAGCTGTTGTCATCGTATTAGATAGATAAGAATGATTATATGTATTGTAGAAATGTCTCCTATCATGTTCCCTATTTTTTTATTATGTCCACATCCTGGTCCCCATCTTGGAAATCATAACAAACGTGCACTTTTTTGTTTAATTTACAAATTGGACAATAGGAAAAATGACACTACAGCTACAGAGGTGACCGTCTGATAGCCCAGCTCGACTATCCATCTCTACTGAAGACCCTTTCAGCTTTTTGAGAGTTGGGTGGAGGACATCATCTCTGAAAATAGGGTCCCACAGCTTCACCACATCAGTGTGAGCAGGACTCTTAGGACTCTTAGAAGAGTCAATGCTCTGGTACCATGGGGGGCGCTTGGCCCCCTCTCTTCGTCACTGAGGATGATTTCATTTTTCAGGGATTAGAGAGGGTGGTCCTTGTGGTGGACTGCAGGTATGGAGAGCTGTTGTCATCGTATTAGATTGATAAGAATGATTATATGTATTGTAGAAATGTCTCCTATCATGTTCCCTAATTTTTTATTATGTCCACATCCTGGTCCCCATCTTGAACATCATAACAAACGTGCACTTTTTTGTTTAATTTACACATTGGACCATAGGAAAAATGACACTACAGCTACAGAGGTGACCGTCTGATAGCCCAGCTCGACTATCCATCTCTACTGAAGACCCTTTCAGCTTTTTGAGAGTTGGGTGGAGGACATCATCTCTGAAAATAGGGTCCCACAGCTGCACCCCATCAGTGTGAGCAGGACTCTTAGGACTCTTAGAAGAGTTAATGCTCTGAGACCATGGGGGCGCTTAGCCCCCCTCTCTTCGTCACTGAGGATGATTTCATTTTTCAGGGATTAGAGAGGGTGGTCCTTGTGGTGGACTGCAGGTATGGAGAGCTGTTGTCATCGTATTAGATAGATAAGAATGATTATATGTATTGTAGAAATGTCTCCTATCATGTTCCCTAATTTTTTATTATGTCCACATCCTGGTCCCCATCTTGGACATCATAACAAACGTGCACTTTTTTGTTTAATTTACACATTGGACCATAGGAAAAATGACACTACAGCTACAGAGGTGACCGTCTGATAGCCCAGCTCGACTATCCATCTCTACTGAAGACCCTTTCAGCTTTTTGAGAGTTGGGTGGAGGACATCATCTCTGAAAATAGGGTCCCACAGCTGCACCCCATCAGTGTGAGCAGGACTCTTAGGACTCTTAGAAGAGTCAATGCTCTGAGACCATTGGGGGCACTTAGCCCCCTCTCTTCGTCACTGAGGATGATTTCATTTTTCAGGGATTAGAGAGGGTGGTCCTTGTGGTGGACTGCAGGTATGGAGAGCTGTTATCATCGTATTAGATAGATAAGAATGATTATATGTATTGTAGAAATGTCTCCTATCATGTTCCCTAATTTTTTATTATGTCCACATCCTGGTCCCCATCTTGGACATCATAACAAACGTGCACTTTTTGTTTAATTTACACATTGGACCATAGGAAAAATGACACTACAGCTACAGAGGTGACCGTCTGATAGCCCAGCTCGACAATCCATCTCTACTGAAGACCCTTTCAGCTTTTTGAGAGTTGGGTGGAGGACATCATCTCTGAAAATAGGGTCCCACAGCTGCACCCCATCAGTGTGAGCAGGACTCTTAGGACTCTTAGAAGAGTCAATGCTCTGAGACCATGGGGGGCGCTTAGCCCCCTCTCTTCGTCACTGAGGATGATTTCATTTTTCAGGGATTAGAGAGGGTGGTCCTTGTGGTGGACTGCAGGTATGGAGAGCTGTTGTCATCGTATTAAATAGATAAGAATGATTATATGTATTGTAGAAATGTCTCCTATCATGTTCCCTAATTTTTTATTATGTCCACATCCTGGTCCCCATCTTGGACATCATAACAAACGTGCACTTTTTTGTTTAATTTACACATTGGACCATAGGAAAAATGACACTACAGCTACAGAGGTGACCGTCTGATAGCCCAGCTCGACTATCCATCTCTACTGAAGACCCTTTCAGCTTTTTGAGAGTTGGGTGGAGAACATCATCTCTGAAAATAGGGTCCCACAGCTGCACCCCATCAGTGTGAGCAGGACTCTTAGGACTCTAAGAAGAGTCAATGTTTTGAGACCATGGGGGGCGCTTAGCCCCCTCTCTTCGTCACTGAGGATGATTTCACTTTTCAGGGAATAGTGAGGGTGGTCCTTGTGGTGGACTGCAGTTATGGAGAGCTGTTGTCATCGTATTAGATAGATAAGAATGATTATATGTATTGTAGAAATGTCTCCTATCATGTTCCCTATTTTTTTATTATGTCCACATCCTGGTCCCCATCTTGGAAATCATAACAAACGTGCACTTTTTTGTTTAATTTACACATTGGACCATAGGAAAAATGACACTACAGCTACAGAGGTGACCGTCTGGTAGCCCAGCTCGACTATCCATCTCTACTGAAGACCCTTTCAGCTTTTTGAGAGTTGGGTGGAGGACATCATCTCTTAAAATAGGGTCCCACAGCTGCACCCCATCAGTGTAAGCAGGACTCTTAGGACTCTTAGAAGAGTCAATGCTCTAAAACCATGGGGGGCGCTTAGCCCCCTCTCTTCGTCCCTGAGGATGATTTCATTTTTCAGGGATTAGAGAGGGTGGTCCTTGTGGTGGACTGCAGGTATGGAGAGCTGTTGTCATCGTATTAGATAGATAAGAATGATTATATGTATTGTAGAAATGTCTCCTATCATGTTCCCTAATTTTTTATTATGTCCACATCCTGGTCCCCATCTTGGACATCATAACAAACGTGCACTTTTTTGTTTAATTTACACATTGGACCATAGGAAAAATGACACTACAGCTACAGAGGTGACCGTCTGATAGCCCAGCTCGACTATCCATCTCTACTGAAGACCCTTTCAGCTTTTTGAGAGTTGGGTGGAGGACATCATCTCTGAAAATAGGGTCCCACAGCTGCACCCCATCAGTGTGAGCAGGACTCTTAGGACTCTTAGAAGAGTCAATGCTCTAAAACCATGGGGGGCGCTTAGCCCCCTCTCTTCGTCCCTGAGGATGATTTCATTTTTCAGGGATTAGAGAGGGTGGTCCTTGTGGTGGACTGCAGGTATGGAGAGCTGTTGTCATCGTATTAGATAGATAAGAATGATTATATGTATTGTAGAAATGTCTCCTATCATGTTCCCTAATTTTTTATTATGTCCACATCCTGGTCCCCATCTTGGACATCATAACAAACGTGCACTTTTTTGTTTAATTTACACATTGGACCATAGGAAAAATGACACTACAGCTACAGAGGTGACCGTCTGATAGCCCAGCTCGACTATCCATCTCTACTGAAGACCCTTTCAGCTTTTTGAGAGTTGGGTGGAGGACATCATCTCTGAAAATAGGGTCCCACAGCTGCACCCCATCAGTGTGAGCAGGACTCTTAGGACTCTTAGAAGAGTTAATGCTCTGAGACCATGGGGGCGCTTAGCCCCCTCTCTTCGTCACTGAGGATGATTTCATTTTTCAGGGATTATAGAGGGTGGTCCTTGTGGTGGACTGCAGGTATGGAGAGCTGTTGTCATCGTATTAGATAGATAAGAATGATTATATGTATTGTAGAAATGTCTCCTATCATGTTCCCTAATTTTTTATTATGTCCACATCCTGGTCTCCATCTTGGACATCATAACAAACGTGCACTTTTTTGTTTAATTTACACATTGGACCATAGGAAAAATGACACTACAGCTACAGAGGTGACCGTCTGATAGCCCAGCTCGACTATCCATCTCTACTGAAGACCCTTTCAGCTTTTTGAGAGTTGGGTGGAGGACATCATCTCTGAAAATAGGGTCCCACAGCTGCACCCCATCAGTGTGAGCAGGACTCTTAGGACTCTTAGAAGAGTCAATGCTCTGAGACCATTGGGGGCACTTAGCCCCCTCTCTTCATCACTGAGGATGATTTCATTTTTCAGGGATTAGAGAGGGTGGTCCTTGTGGTGGACTGCAGGTATGGAGAGCTGTTGTCATCGTATTAGATAGATAAGAATGATTATATGTATTGTAGAAATGTCTCCTATCATGTTCCCTAATTTTTTATTATGTCCACATCCTGGTCCCCATCTTGGACATCATAACAAACGTGCACTTTTTTGTTTAATTTACACATTGGACCATAGGGAAAATGAAACTACAGCTACAGAGGTGACCGTCTGATAGCCCAGCTCGACTATCCATCTCTACTGAAGACCCTTTCAGCTTTTTGAGAGTTGGGTGGAGGACATCATCTCTGAAAATAGGGTCCCACAGCTGCACCCCATCAGTGTGAGCAGGACTCTTAGGACTCTTAGACCCTTTCAGCTTTTTGAGAGTTGGGTATAGGACATCATCTCTGAAAATAGGGTCCCACAGCTGCACCCCATCAGTGTGAGCAGGACTCTTAGGACTCTTAGAAGAGTCAATGCTCTGAGACCATTGGGGGCACTTAGCCCCCTCTCTTCATCACTGAGGATGATTTCATTTTTCAGGGATTAGAGAGGGTGGTCCTTGTGGTGGACTGCAGATATGGAGAGCTGTTATCATCGTATTAGATAGATAAGAATGATTATATGTATTGTAGAAATGTCTCCTATCATGTTCCCTAATTTTTTATTATGTCCACATCCTGGTCCCCATCTTGGACATCATAACAAACGTGCACTTTTTTGTTTAATTTACACATTGGACCATAGGAAAAATGACACTACAGCTACAGAGGTGACCGTCTGATAGCCCAGCTCGACTATCCATCTCTACTGAAGACCCTTTCAGCTTTTTGAGAGTTGGGTGGAGGACATCATCTCTGAAAATAGGGTCCCACAGCTGCACCCCATCAGTGTGAGCAGGACTCTTAGGACTCTTAGAAGAGTCAATGCTCTGAGACCATGGGGGGCGCTTAGCCCCCTCTCTTCGTCACTGAGGATGATTTCATTTTTCAGGGATTAGAGAGGGTGGTCCTTGTAGTGGACTGCAGGTATGGAGAGCTGTTGTCATCGTATTAAATAGATAAGAATGATTATATGTATTGTAGAAATGTCTCCTATCATGTTCCCTAATTTTTTATTATGTCCACATCCTGGTCCCCATCTTGGACATCATAACAAACGTGCACTTTTTTGTTTAATTTACACATTGGACCATAGGAAAAATGACACCACAGCTACAGAGGTGACCGTCTGATAGCCCAGCTCGACTATCCATCTCTACTGAAGACCCTTTCAGCTTTTTGAGAGTTGGGTGGAGAACATCATCTCTGAAAATAGGGTCCCACAGCTGCACCCCATCAGTGTGAGCAGGACTCTTAGGACTCTTAGAAGAGTCAATGCTCTGAGACCATGGGGGGCGCTTAGCCCCCTCTCCTCGTCACTGAGGATGATTTCACTTTTTAGGGAATAGAGAGGGTGGTCCTTGTGGTGGACTGCAGGTATGGAGAGCTGTTGTCATCGTATTAGATAGATAAGAATGATTATATGTATTGTAGAAATGTCTCCTATCATGTTCCCTATTTTTTTATTATGTCCACATCCTGGTCCCCATCTTGGAAATCATAACAAACGTGCACTTTTTTGTTTAATTTACAAATTGGACCATAGGAAAAATGACACTACAGCTACAGAGGTGACCGTCTGATAGCCCAGCTCGACTATCCATCTCTACTGAAGACCCTTTCAGCTTTTTGAGAGTTGGGTGGAGGACATCATCTCTGAAAATAGGGTCCCACAGCTGCACCCCATCAGAGTGAGCAGGAATCTTAGGACTCTTAGAAGAGTCAATGCTCTGAGACCATGGGGGGCGCTTAGCCCCCTCTCTTCGTCACTGAGGATGATTTCATTTTTCAGGGATTAGAGAGAGTGGTCCTTGTGGTGGACTGCAGGTATGGAGAGCTGTTGTGATCGTATTAGATAGATAAGAATGATTATATGTATTGTAGAAATGTCTTCAGTAGAGATGGATAGTCGAGCTGGGCTATCAGACGGTCACCTCTGTAGCTGTAGTGTCATTTTTCCTATGGTCCAATGTGTAAATTAAATGAAAAAGTGCACGTTTGTTATGATGTCCAAGATGGGGACCAGGATGTGTACATAATAAAAAATTAGGGAACATGATAGGAGACATTTCTACAATACATATAATCATTCTTATCTATCTAATACGATGACAACAGCTCTCCATACCTGCAGTCCACCACAAGGACCACCCTCTCTAATCCCTGAAAAATGAAATCATCCTCAGTGACGAAGAGAGGGGGCTAAGCGCCCCCATGGTCTCAGAGCATTAACTCTTCTAAGAGTCCTAAGGGCATTTCGCGCATAAATGAAATGATCACATTTTTCTCCAAAACTATAACAGATGCAAGCTTGTCCTGTTTGGTGGAGATAATATTTAATAAAATAAGTAGAAACCTACTAAAAGTTTTGTTTGTTTATATTGCAATCCTGAGATAATCGTCTCCATGCTCCAAATCCATTTTAAAGCCATTTCAAAGGCATTTCACGCATAAATGAAATGATCATATTTTTCTCCAAAACTATAACACATGCAAGCTTGTCCTGTTTGGTGGAGATGATATTTAATAAAATAAGTAGAAATCCACTAAAAGTTTTGTTTGGTTATCTTGCAATCCCAAGATAATCGTCTCCATGCTCCAAATCCATTTTAAAGCCATTTTTAAGGCATTTCGCGCATAAATGAAATGATCACATTTTTCTCCAAAACTATAACAGATGCAAGCTTGTCCTGTTTGGTGGAGATAATATTTAATAAAATAAGTAGAAATCTACTAAAAGTTTTGTTTGTTTATATTGCCATCCTGAGATAATCGTCTCCATGCTCCAAATCCATTTTAAAGCCATTTCAAAGGCATTTTGCGCATAAATGAAATGATCACATTTTTCTCCAAAACTATAACACATGCAAGCTTGTCCTGTTTGGTGGAGATGATATTTGGTAAAATAAGTAGAAATCCACTAAAAGTTTTGTTTGGTTATCTTGCAATCCCGAGATAATCGTCTCCATGCTCCAAATCTATTTTAAAGCCATTTCAAAGGCATTGTGCGCATAAATGAAATGATCACATTTTTCTCCAAAACTATAACAGATGCAAGCTTGTCCTGTTTGGTGGGGATAATATTTAATAAAATAAGTAGAAATCCACTAAAAGTTTTGTTTGGTTATCTTGCAATCCCGAGATAATCGTCTCCATGCTCCAAATCCATTTTAAAGCCATTTTTAAGGCATTTCGCGCATAAATGAAATGATCACATTTTTCTCCAAAACTATAACAGATGGAAGCTCGTCCTGTTTGGAGGGGATAATATTTAATAAAATAAGTAGAAATCCACTAAAAGTTTTGTTTGGTTATATTGCAATCCCGAGATAATCGTCTCCATGCTTCAAATCCATTTAAAAGCCATTTTGAAGGCATTTCACGCATAAATGAAATGATCACATTTTTCTTCAAAACTAAAACAGATGCAAGCTTGTCCTGTTTGGTAGAGATGATATTTAATAAAATATGTAGAAATCCACTAAAAGTTTTGTTTGGTTATCTTGCAATCCCGAGATAATCGTCTCCATGCTTCAAAACTATTTTAAAGCCATTTTTAAGGCATTTCGCGCATACATGAAATGATCACATTTTTCTCCAAAACTATAACAGATGCAAGCTTGTCCTGTTTGGTGGAGATAATATTTAATAAAATAAGTAGAAACCTACTAAAAGTTTTGTTTGGCGCCCCCCATGGTTTTAGAGCATTGACTCTTCTAAGAGTCCTAAGAGTCCTGCTTACACTGATGGGGTGCAGCTGTGGGACCCTATTTTAAGAGATGATGTCCTCCACCCAACTCTCAAAAAGCTGAAAGGGTCTTCAGTAGAGATGGATAGTCGAGCTGGGCTATCAGACGGTCACCTCTGTAGCTGTAGTGTCATTTTTCCTATGGTCCAATGTGTAAATTAAACAAAAAAGTGCACGTTTGTTATGATGTCCAAGATGGGGACCAGGATGTGGACATAATAAAAAATTAGGGAACATGATAGGAGACATTTCTACAATACATATAATCATTCTTATCTATCTAATACGATCACAACAGCTCTCCATTCCTGCAGTCCACCACAAGGACCACTCTCTCTAATCCCTGAAAAATGAAATCATCCTCAGTGACGAAGAGAGGGGGCTAAGCGCCCCCCATGGTCTCAGATCATTGACTCTTCTAAGAGTCCTAAGAGTCCTGCTCACACTGATGGGGTGCAGCTGTGGGACCCTATTTTCAGAGATGATGTCCTCCACCCAACTCTCAAAAAGCTGAAAGGGTCTTCAGTAGAGATGGATAGTCGAGCTGGGCTATCAGACGGTCACCTCTGTAGCTGTAGTGTCATTTTTCCTATGGACCAATGTGTAAATTAAACAAAAAAGTGCACGTTTGTTATGATTTCCAAGATGGGGACCAGGATGTGGACATAATAAAAAAATAGGGAACATGATAGGAGACATTTCTACAATACATATAATCATTCTTATCTATCTAATACGATGACAACAGCTCTCCATACCTTCAGTCCACCACAAGGACCACCCTCTCTATTCCCTGAAAAGTGAAATCATCCTCAGTGACGAAGAGAGGGGGCTAAGCGCCCCCCATGGTCTCAGAGCATTGACTCTTCTAAGAGTCCTAAGAGTCCTGCTCACACTGATGGGGTGCAGCTGTGGGACCCTATTTTCAGAGATGATGTTCTCCACCAAACTCTCAAAAAGCTGAAAGGGTCTTCAGTAGAGATGGATAGTCGAGCTGGGCTATCAGACGGTCACCTCTGTACCTGTAGTGTCATTTTTCCTATGGTCCAATGTGTAAATTAAACAAAAAAGTGCACGTTTGTTATGATGTCCAAGATGGGGACCAGGATGTGGACATAATAAAAAATTAGGGAACATGATAGGAGACATTTCTACAATACATATAATCATTCTTATCTATTTAAAATGATGACAACAGCTCTCCATACCTGCAGTCCACCACAAGGACCACCCTCTCTAATCCCTGAAAAATGAAATCATCCTCAGTGACGAAGAGAGGGGGCTAAGCGCACCCCATGGTCTCAAAACATTGACTCTTCTAAGAGTCCTAAGAGTCCTGCTCACACTGATGGGGTGCAGCTGTGGGACCCTATTTTCAGAGATGATGTCCTCCACCCAACTCTCAAAAAGCTGAAAGGGTCTTCAGTAGAGATGGATAGTCGAGCTGGGCTATCAGACGGTCACCTCTGTAGCTGTAGTGTCATTTTTCCTATGGTCCAATGTGTAAATTAAACAAAAAAGTGCACGTTTGTTATGATTTCCAAGATGGGGACCAGGATGTGGACATAATAAAAAAATAGGGAACATGATAGGAGACATTTCTACAATACATATAATCATTCTTATCTATCTAATACGATGACAACAGCTCTCCATACCTGCAGTCCACCACAAGGACCACCCTCTCTATTCCCTGAAAAGTGAAATCATCCTCAGTGACGAAGAGAGGGGGCTAAGCGCCCCCCATGGTCTCAGAGCATTGACTCTTCTAAGAGTCCTAAGAGTCCTGCTCACACTGATGGGGTGCAGCTGTGGGACCCTATTTTCAGAGATGATGTTCTCCACCAAACTCTCAAAAAGCTGAAAGGGTCTTCAGTAGAGATGGATAGTCGAGCTGGGCTATCAGACGGTCACCTCTGTACCTGTAGTGTCATTTTTCCTATGGTCCAATGTGTAAATTAAACAAAAAAGTGCACGTTTGTTATGATGTCCAAGATGGGGACCAGGATGTGGACATAATAAAAAATTAGGGAACATGATAGGAGACATTTCTACAATACATATAATCATTCTTATCTATTTAATACGATGACAACAGCTCTCCATACCTGCAGTCCACCACAAGGACCACCCTCTCTAATCCCTGAAAAATGAAATCATCCTTAGTGACGAAGAGAGGGGGCTAAACGCCCCCCATGGTCTCAGAGCATTGACTCTTCTAAGAGTCCTAAGAGTCCTGCTCACACTGATGGGGTGCAGCTGTGGGACCCTATTTTCAGAGATGATGTCCTCCACCCAACTCTCAAAAAGCTGAAAGGGTCTTCAGTAGAGATGGATTGTCGAGCTGGGCTATCAGACGGTCACCTCTGTAGCTGTAGTGTCATTTTTCCTATGGTCCAATGTGTAAATTAAACAAAAAAGTGCACGTTTGTTATGATGTCCAAGATGGGGACCAGGATGTGGACATAATAAAAAATTAGGGAACATGATAGGAGACATTTCTACAATACATATAATCATTCTTATCTATCTAATACGATAACAGCTCTCCATACCTGCAGTCCACCACAAGGACCACCCTCTCTAATCCCTGAAAAATGAAATCATCCTCAGTGACGAAGAGAGGGGGCTAAGTGCCCCCAATGGTCTCAGAGCATTGACTCTTCTAAGAGTCCTAAGAGTCCTGCTCACACTGATGGGGTGCAGCTGTGGGACCCTATTTTCAGAGATGATGTCCTCCACCCAACTCTCAAAAAGCTGAAAGGGTCTTCAGTAGAGATGGATAGTCGAGCTGGGCTATCAGACGGTCACCTCTGTAGCTGTAGTGTCATTTTTCCTATGGTCCAATGTGTAAATTAAACAAAAAAGTGCACGTTTGTTATGATGTCCAAGATGGGGACCAGGATGTGGACATAATAAAAAATTAGGGAACATGATAGGAGACATTTCTACAATACATATAATCATTCTTATCTATCTAATACGATGACAACAGCTCTCCATACCTGCAGTCCACCACAAGGACCACCCTCTCTAATCCCTGAAAAATGAAATCATCCTCAGTGACGAAGAGAGGGGGCCAAGCGCCCCCCATGGTACCAGAGCATTGACTCTTCTAAGAGTCCTAAGAGTCCTGCTCACACTGATGGGGTGAAGCTGTGGGACCCTATTTTCAGAGATGATGTCCTCCACCCGACTCTCAAAAAGCTGAAAGGGTCTTCAGTAGAGATGGATAGTCGAGCTGGGCTATCAGACGGTCACCTATGTAGCTGTAGTGTTATTTTTACTATGGTCCAATGTGTAAATTAAACAAAAAAGTGCACGTTTGTTATGATGTCCAAGATGGGGACCAGGATGTGGACATAATAAAAAATTAGGGAACATGATAGGAGACATTTCTACAATACATATAATCATTCTTATCTATCTAATACGATGACAACAGCTCTCCATACCTGCAGTCCACCACAAGGACCACCCTCTCTAATCCCTGAAAAATGAAATCATCCTCAGTGACGAAGAGAGGGGGCTAAGTGCCCCCAATGGTCTCAGAGCATTGACTCTTCTAAGAGTCCTAAGAGTCCTGCTCACACTGATGGGGTGCAGCTGTGGGACCCTATTTTCAGAGATGATGTCCTCCACCCAACTCTCAAAAAGCTGAAAGGGTCTTCAGTAGAGATGGATAGTCGAGCTAGGCTATCAGACGGTCACCTCTGTAGCTGTAGTGTCATTTTTCCTATGGTCCAATGTGTAAATTAAACAAAAAAGTGCACGTTTGTTATGATGTCCAAGATGGGGACCAGGATGTGGACATAATAAAAAATTAGGGAACATGATAGGAGACATTTCTACAATACATATAATCATTCTTATCTATCTAATACGATGACAACAGCTCTCCATACCTGCAGTCCACCACAAGGACCACCCTCTCTAATCCCTGAAAAATGAAATCATCCTCAGTGACGAAGAGAGGGGGCCAAGCGCCCCCCATGGTACCAGAGCATTGACTCTTCTAAGAGTCCTAAGAGTCCTGCTCACACTGATGGGGTGAAGCTGTGGGACCCTATTTTCAGAGATGATGTCCTCCACCCGACTCTCAAAAAGCTGAAAGGGTCTTCAGTAGAGATGGATAGTCGAGCTGGGCTATCAGACGGTCACCTCTGTAGCTGTAGTGTCATTTTTCCTATGGTCCAATGTGTAAATTAAACAAAAAAGTGCACGTTTGTTATGATGTCCAAGATGGGGACCAGGATGTGGACATAATAAGAAATTAGGGAACATGATAGGAGACATTTCTACAATACATATAATCATTCTTATCTATCTAATACGATGACAACAGCTCTCCATACCTGCAGTCCACCACAAGGACCACCCTCTCTAATCCCTGAAAAATGAAATCATCCTCAGTGACGAAGAGAGGGGGCTAAGTGCCCCCAATGGTCTCAGAGCATTGACTCTTCTAAGAGTCCTAAGAGTCCTGCTCACACTGATGGGGTGAAGCTGTGGGACCCTATTTTCAGAGATGATGTCCTCCACCCAACTCTCAAAAAGCTGAAAGGGTCTTCAGTAGAGATGGATAGTCGAGCTGGGCTATCAGACGGTCACCTCTGTAGCTGTAGTGTCATTTTTCCTATGGTCCAATGTGTAAATTAAACAAAAAAGTGCACGTTTGTTATGATGTTCAAGATGGGGACCAGGATGTGGACATAATAAAAAATTAGGGAACATGATAGGAGACATTTCTACAATACATATAATCATTCTTATCTATCTAATACGATGACAACAGCTCTCCATACCTGCAGTCCACCACAAGGACCACCCTCTCTAATCCCTGAAAAATGAAATCATCCTCAGTGACGAAGAGAGGGGGCTAAGCGCCCCCATGGTCTCAGAGCATTAACTCTTCTAAGAGTCCTAAGAGTCCTGCTCACACTGATGGGGTGCAGCTGTGGGACCCTATTTTCAGAGATGATGTCCTCCACCCAACTCTCAAAAAGCTGAAAGGGTCTTCAGTAGAGATGGATAGTCGAGCTGGGCTATCAGACGGTCACCTCTGTAGCTGTAGTGTCATTTTTCCTATGGTCCAATGTGTAAATTAAACAAAAAAGTGCACGTTTGTTATGATGTCCAAGATGGGGACCAGGATGTGGACATAATAAAAAATTAGGGAACATGATAGGAGACATTTCTACAATACATATAATCATTCTTATCTATCTAATACGATGACAACAGCTCTCCATACCTGCAGTCCACCACAAGGACCACCCTCTCTAATCCCTGAAAAATGAAATCATCCTCAGTGACGAAGAGAGGGGGCCAAGCGCCCCCCATGGTACCAGAGCATTGACTCTTCTAAGAGTCCTAAGAGTCCTGCTCACACTGATGGGGTGAAGCTGTGGGACCCTATTTTCAGAGATGATGTCCTCCACCCAACTCTCAAAAAGCTGAAAGGGTCTTCAGTAGAGATGGATAGTCGAGCTGGGCTATCAGACGGTCACCTCTGTAGCTGTAGTGTCATTTTTCCTATGGTCCAATGTGTAAATTAAACAAAAAAGTGCACGTTTGTTATGATGTCCAAGATGGGGACCAGGATGTGGACATAATAAGAAATTAGGGAACATGATAGGAGACATTTCTACAATACATATAATCATTCTTATCTATCTAATACGATCACAACAGCTCTCCATACCTGCAGTCCACCACAAGGACCACTCTCTCTAATCCCTGAAAAATTAAATCATCCTCAGTGACGAAGAGAGGGGGCTAAGCGCCCCCCATGGTCTCAGAGCATTGACTCTTCTAAGAGTCCTAAGATTCCTGCTCACACTGATGGGGTGCAGCTGTGGGACCCTATTTTCAGAGATGATGTCCTCCACCCAACTCTCAAAAAGCTGAAAGGGTCTTCAGTAGAGATGGATAGTCGAGCTGGGCTATCAGACGGTCACCTCTGTAGCTGTAGTGTCATTTTTCCTATGGTCCAATGTGTAAATTAAACAAAAAAGTGCACGTTTGTTATGATTTCCAAGATGGGGACCAGGATGTGGACATAATAAAAAAATAGGGAACATGATAGGAGACATTTCTACAATACATATAATCATTCTTATCTATCTAATACGATGACAACAGCTCTCCATACCTGCAGTCCACCACAAGGACCACCCTCTCTATTACCTGAAAAGTGAAATCATCCTCAGTGACGAAGAGAGGGGGCTAAGCGCCCCCCATGGTCTCAGAGCATTGACTCTTCTAAGAGTCCTAAGAGTCCTGCTCACACTGATGGGGTGCAGCTGTGGGACCCTATTTTCAGAGATGATGTTCTCTACCCAACTCTCAAAAAGCTGAAAGGGTCTTCAGTAGAGATGGATAGTCGAGCTGGGCTATCAGACGGTCACCTCTGTAGCTGTAGTGTCATTTTTCCTATGGTCCAATGTGTAAATTAAACAAAAAAGTGCACGTTTGTTATGATGTCCAAGATGGGGACCAGGATGTGGACATAATAAAAAATTAGGGAACATGATAGGAGACATTTCTACAATACATATAATCATTCTTATCTATTTAATACGATGACAACAGCTCTCCATACCTGCAGTCCACCACAAGGACCACCCTCTCTAATCCCTGAAAAATGAAATCATCCTCAGTGACGAAGAGTGGGGGCTAAGCGCCCCCCATGGTCTCAGAGCATTGACTCTTCTAAGAGTCCTAAGAGTCCTGCTCACACTGATGGGGTGCAGCTGTGGGACCCTATTTTCAGAGATGATGTCCTCCACCCAACTCTCAAAAAGCTGAAAGGGTCTTCAGTAGAGATGGATAGTCGAGCTGGGCTATCAGACGGTCACCTCTGTAGCTGTAGTGTCATTTTTCCTATGGTCCAATGTGTAAATTAAACAAAAAAGTGCACGTTTGTTATGATGTCCAAGATGGGGACCAGGATGTGGACATAATAAAAAATTAGGGAACATGATAGGAGACATTTCTACAATACATATAATCATTCTTATCTATCTAATACGATGACAACAGCTCTCCATACCTGCAGTCCACCACAAGGACCACCCTCTCTAATCCCTGAAAAATGAAATCATCCTCAGTGATGAAGAGAGGGGGCTAAGTGCCCCCAATGGTCTCAGAGCATTGACTCTTCTAAGAGTCCTAAGAGTCCTGCTCACACTGATGGGGTGCAGCTGTGGGACCCTATTTTCAGAGATGATGTCCTCCACCCAACTCTCAAAAAGCTGAAAGGGTCTTCAGTAGAGATGGATAGTCGAGCTGGGCTATCAGACGGTCACCTCTGTAGCTGTAGTGTCATTTTTCCTATGGTCCAATGTGTAAATTAAACAAAAAAGTGCACGTTTGTTATGATGTTCAAGATGGGGACCAGGATGTGGACATAATAAAAAATTAGGGAACATGATAGGAGACATTTCTACAATACATATAATCATTCTTATCTATCTAATACGATCACAACAGCTCTCCATACCTGCAGTCCACCACAAGGACCACTCTCTCTAATTCCTGAAAAATGAAATCATCCTCAGTGACGAAGAGAGGGGGCTAAGCGCCCCCCATGGTCTCAGAGCATTGACTCTTCTAAGAGTCCTAAGATTCCTGCTCACACTGATGGGGTGCAGCTGTGGGACCCTATTTTCAGAGATGATGTCCTCCACCCAACTCTCAAAAAGCTGAAAGGGTCTTCAGTAGAGATGGATAGTCGAGCTGGGCTATCAGACGGTCACCTCTGTAGCTGTAGTGTCATTTTTCCTATGGTCCAATGTGTAAATGAAACAAAAAAGTGCACGTTTGTTATGATTTCCAAGATGGGGACCAGGATGTGGACATAATAAAAAAATAGGGAACATGATAGGAGACATTTCTACAATACATATAATCATTCTTATCTATCTAATACGATGACAACAGCTCTCCATACCTGCAGTCCACCACAAGGACCACCCTCTCTATTCCCTGAAAAGTGAAATCATCCTCAGTGACGAATGTGGCGCCCCTGACCTGGTCAGGCACCACTGAGTACTGCACCCATGCTGGGGACAGTACAATACAGGTAATCCAGAAGGCTGACCGGGGTGTGGAACACAGGCGCATAGTGACCAGGTCTCACACATGTACCTATGAGAGGACCCCTGGGGATCCCAGGAGGGGGCGAAGCATGAGCACGGCCTCCATCTCCTCTCAAGGGGTGTGGTAAGAGAGTCTGGTTGCTAGGTGGCGTAGGCAAGAACAGGAGAGGAGGAGCAGTGAGTCAGTTAGAGGAGAACTCCAGAGGGCTCAGTAAGGAGCAGACCTGTGGGGTTTTTGCTGTCTAACAGCGCCCGCGCAGTGGCTACAGACGGGGGAGAACGGTCACCTAGGAGGGCTACCCGAAATCCAGCTTCAGCTAGAGGACAGCGGAGTGGGAAGTAAGGAGACTGCTAGGGAGAACCAGGCCCAAACGGGCGGCAGATCCCGAAGCGAGGATAGATTCACCTTTCCCTGCTAAACCTGCCGGTGTGGGGCTCTCAAAGCCCACACCACAATACCACAAAAGCCGCAGCCACGTAACCACAGTTAGGGCCCATAGGTCTCAGGAGGCAAGCAGCTGGAGTGACCTGGTCCGGGGAACAAGCAAACGGCGAACGAAGGGGAGAGAGGCTGCAGCATCTTCCCTGGGTGACCCCCATAGGGACTCAAAGTCGGGGTCACCCCAAACCACCAAGGGCTAAGGAAGGCGAGTCAGTAGTCACCCTCATAAAGTCAGCCTGAAGGATACCTGGTTCCTGCCTGGTTCATCCCAGCTACGCCCGGGTTACTCACCCTGCCACCTGAAGTGAGTAAAAAACCCTGAAAGACATCCTGCCTGTGTGGAGTTATTCTGCGCCTTGTGGTACTACCACATCTACACAGGGCCCTGGGGCTTGCCTCACTCTCAGGAGGCCACTACATCCGACTGCACCCACCATCAGCCCCAGGCAGCCCTTAACCTGCAGTGGCGGTCCTCACTGACCGCAAATCTGAGAGTGGCGTCACGACTACAGAGAAGATCTCCTACCTGTGACCCGATACAGCCGAGTGGAGTCCCTGAAGGTAATGCACCGACACAGCAGCATCTGTGGGGCTTCACATCTGGCGTCACGAACAGGATAAGGACTAGACCTGTTCAGACAGGTGACCATGTGCCTGGGCGGTCCGCTTGAAAAATTGGAAGCGCCGCCATATTGCCACCATGAAAAGCGCGCTGAAAAACAACAGCAGCCCGCGCTGGAAGAAGTTACCGCCCACGAAGAGGTGTGGCTACCCAGAGATCCCCTGCAGAGTTCTGACCTCGCCAGCGATGAGAGCGGAGGCGTCCAGAGACGTCGGGACAGAAAGGGAGCCACAAGCCTGCTGCTGGGAGAGGAGCTGCTGAAAGAGGCAGAGCAGAAACTGAACAGTTTGCTACTGGAGGCAGCGACGAGTCCACTGCTGGGAGATCGTGCAGAAGAGGGCGCAGAAGAAATGGCGTCTGACCGCAGGAACCCAGAACCAGGCTCCGCTGCCTGGTGGTATCGGGAGCTGGCCCAGTTCTGCGATCGACTGGAGACCCGGGTTGTGGAGCAGATTCGGGAAGAACGAATGGAACTGCTGGAGATGACCGCGGCGGTTCGGGCCTATGAAAGGAGGGCCGCGCGCCGAGTGCCAGACAGGACGGCGACGACGCAGACCCCGATGCTGCCACAGATGGGTGAGTCGAGTGATGCCCCGGCCAGCGCAAGTGCCCCGACCCCTGCTGCCACGTCCGCGGTCCCCGCAGAGGCGCCCGGTGCGGCGACGCTGATCCAGGCCGCAGCCACGTCCGGTGCGGCCCGCCCAGCCCAGGCCGCCGCAGCGATGCCCTGCTCGGCCCACCAAGACCCGGTCCCTGCAGCGATGCCCTGCCCGGCCCGCAAAGAACCGGCTGCCACCGCGGCCCGCCCAGCCCAGGCCGCCGCAGCGATGCCCTGCTCGGCCCGCCAAGCCCCGATCGCTGCAACGACGCCCAGCCCAGCCTGCAAAGATCCCATCGCAGCTGCGACGCTGATCCAGGCCGCCGCCATGCCGGGCGCGGCCCGCCAAGACCAGGCCGCCGCCATGCCGGGCGCGGCCCGCCAAGACCAGGCCGCCGCCATGCCGGGCGCGGCCCGCCAAGACCAGGCCGCCGCCATGCCAGGCGCGGCCCGCCAAGACCAGGCCGCCGCCATGCCAGGCGCGGCCCGCCAAGAAAAGTCTACCTCGTCATTTACCCCGGCCTGCAAGGCCAGAGCAGACACTACTCCCCAGGCCACGGAGGTCCTTGATAGGAAGCCCATGCTGGGGGATGACCCCGAATACTGGAGGCTGAAGGCTGACATGGAGGCTAAGTTTCCACAATGGTTGGTGGACCAGTACGTGCTCCCTCCGCACACCCCCAGAAGGATGCCGGCAACCCCTGCAGCAACTACGCCAAAGAGTCCCCCGCCTGGGCCTGCTGAAGAAAGTCCATCCCCAGCACTGCCACCAAAGGAGTGCCAAGAAGAACTAAGGGGGAGAGGAGGCCAGGAAGCTGAGGAGCTGACTCAGGAGCCAACAGCAGTGGATCCATACCCAGAGCCGGAGATGTTACCATATTCCCGCTGGGATGAAGAAGACCTGACACCGTCTGCTGAAGAAGACCTGCCCCAAAGCCTCACCTGGGAGCTTGTAAGCTGCACCCAGCAGCATCCAGCCCGCAAGACACGGCGTCATAGCAGAACCCAGGCTTTCCCTGCACCGCCATCCCCAGAGCAGAGAGAAATAACGGCCAGAGACCTACAAGAGAAACGATTCCTGAGAAGAGCCAAAGCCCAGGTCAGAGGACCCCTTTGTAGAGGAGTTGTAGAGGACTTTAACTTGAAGAGCGGATATGGCTTTATAGTCGCACCAGGAATGAAAGAAGGCATTTTTGTCAATAGGAGAGACGTCAGCGCCAACCTGCCCAGAGGACATCCGGGAAGAAACCTGAGGATGGGAGACTCCGTACAATTTACCATGCATCAAGGAGAAAGAGGATGGTATGCACTGGATGTTGCACCATGTCCTAAAGAAGAAGAAAGGAAAGACAGAGATAGAGAAACAGATGAAGATAGAGAAAGCAGAGAAAAAGAACCTACGGATGAGACAACCACCGACGACGACAGAGAGCAGGAAAGCAGCAGGTGCCGCCGCCATACAGGCTCAAGCCCTGGTAAAGAGGAGTAACGTAAAGTAAAGAAAGAAGTTACCAGTTGAAGTTTTGAAAAGTTTTGACCAGTTTGTTTGCAACGTTCTCAAGTTCAAGCCTGTGCCCACAAAAACTATTGTGAGAAATAAACCTTAAGGCTATGAGCTGGCTATAGCCACAAACTCTCGCAGTGTAAATAGTTACACCAGAGGCACCACCACCAGAGCCAGCCTGTTTAGGGGCTTGGCTCGTCTGCAACCAGGGAGCACGTCCGTATATAGGGCCTTGGCTCACCTGCAACCAGAGAGAGCACGCCTGTTTATGGGGCCTTGGCTCACCACCACAAAGAGGGTACCTGGTCAGCACCAACTGTGGAGGCCGCCTCTACATCCTGCCAGAAGAGGCTGAAGGCGCGGATCCACCAGGCCGGGTATACCCTGAAACCACCAGCCCATGAAAGCCGCCTCTACATCCTGCCAGAAGTGGCTGAAGGCGCGGCCAACGTGAGAGGGTTTTGGGTGGGTTAACGGACTTGTGGGTGGAGGTTGGTGATGTCTGATACCTGGTGATCTTAAAATGTTTTACCATGTTTTAATGTTTTATGCATTTAAAATGTTGTCTTGCAGCCCGAGGACGTGCTGGTGATAACTAAGGGGGAATGTGGCGCCCCTGACCTGGTCAGGCACCACTGAGTACTGCACCCATGCTGGGGACAGTACAATACAGGTAATCCAGAAGGCTGACCGGGGTGTGGAACACAGGCGCATAGTGACCAGGTCTCACACATGTACCTATGAGAGGACCCCTGGGGATCCCAGGAGGGGGCGAAGCATGAGCACGGCCTCCATCTCCTCTCAAGGGGTGTGGTAAGAGAGTCTGGTTGCTAGGTGGCGTAGGCAAGAACAGGAGAGGAGGAGCAGTGAGTCAGTTAGAGGAGAACTCCAGAGGGCTCAGTAAGGAGCAGACCTGTGGGGTTTTTGCTGTCTAACAGCACCCGCGCAGTGGCTACAGACGGGGGAGAACGGTCACCTAGGAGGGCTACCCGAAATCCAGCTTCAGCTAGAGGACAGCGGAGTGGGAAGTAAGGAGACTGCTAGGGAGAACCAGGCCCAAACGGGCGGCAGATCCCGAAGCGAGGATAGATTCACCTTTCCCTGCTAAACCTGCCGGTGTGGGGCTCTCAAAGCCCACACCACAATACCACAAAAGCCGCAGCCACGTAACCACAGTTAGGGCCCATAGGTCTCAGGAGGCAAGCAGCTGGAGTGACCTGGTCCGGGGAACAAGCAAACGGCGAACGAAGGGGAGAGAGGCTGCAGCATCTTCCCTGGGTGACCCCCATAGGGACTCAAAGTCGGGGTCACCCCAAACCACCAAGGGCTAAGGAAGGCGAGTCAGTAGTCACCCTCATAAAGTCAGCCTGAAGGATACCTGGTTCCTGCCTGGTTCATCCCAGCTACGCCCGGGTTACTCACCCTGCCACCTGAAGTGAGTAAAAAACCCTGAAAGACATCCTGCCTGTGTGGAGTTATTCTGCGCCTTGTGGTACTACCACATCTACACAGGGCCCTGGGGCTTGCCTCACTCTCAGGAGGCCACTACATCCGACTGCACCCACCATCAGCCCCAGGCAGCCCTTAACCTGCAGTGGCGGTCCTCACTGACCGCAAATCTGAGAGTGGCGTCACGACTACAGAGAAGATCTCCTACCTGTGACCCGATACAGCCGAGTGGAGTCCCTGAAGGTAATGCACCGACACAGCAGCATCTGTGGGGCTTCACACGAAGAGAGGGGGCTAAGCGCCCCCCATGGTCTCAGAGCATTGACTCTTCTAAGAGTCCTAAGAGTCCTGCTCACACTGATGGGGTGCAGCTGTGGGACCCTATTTTCAGAGATGATGTTCTCCACCCAACTCTCAAAAAGCTGAAAGGGTCTTCAGTAGAGATGGATAGTCGAGCTGGGCTATCAGACGGTCACCTCTGTAGCTGTAGTGTCATTTTTCCTATGGTCCAATGTGTAAATTAAACAAAAAAGTGCACGTTTGTTATGATGTCCAAGATGGGGACCAGGATGTGGACATAATAAAAAATTAGGGAACATGATAGGAGACATTTCTACAATACATATAATCATTCTTATCTATTTAATACGATGACAACAGCTCTCCATACCTGCAGTCCACCACAAGGACCACCCTCTCTAATCCCTGAAAAATGAAATCATCCTCAGTGACGAAGAGAGGGGGCTAAGCGCCCCCCATGGTCTCAGAGCATTGACTCTTCTAAGAGTCCTAAGAGTCCTGCTCACACTGATGGGGTGCAGCTGTGGGACCCTATTTTCAGAGATGATGTCCTCCACCCAACTCTCAAAAAGCTGAAAGGGTCTTCAGTAGAGATGGATAGTCGAGCTGGGCTATCAGACGGTCACCTCTGTAGCTGTAGTGTCATTTTTCCTATGGTCCAATGTGTAAATTAAACAAAAAAGTGCACGTTTGTTATGATGTCCAAGATGGGGACCAGGATGTGGACATAATAAAAAATTAGGGAACATGATAGGAGACATTTCTACAATACATATATTCATTCTTATCTATCTAATACGATGATAAAAGCTCTCCATATCTGCAGTCCACCACAAGGACCACCCTCTCTAATCCCTGAAAAATGAAATCATCCTCAGTGATGAAGAGAGGGGGCTAAGTGCCCCCAATGGTTTTAGAGCATTGACTCTTCTAAGAGTCCTAAGAGTCCTGCTTACACTGATGGGGTGCAGCTGTGGGACCCTATTTTAAGAGATGATGTCCTCCACCCAACTCTCAAAAAGCTGAAAGGGTCTTCAGTAGAGATGGATAGTCGAGCTGGGCTATCAGACGGTCACCTCTGTAGCTGTAGTGTCATTTTTCCTATGGTCCAATGTGTAAATTAAACAAAAAAGTGCACGTTTGTTATGATGTCCAAGATGGGGACCAGGATGTGGACATAATAAAAAATTAGGGAACATGATAGGAGACATTTCTACAATACATATAATCATTCTTATCTATCTAATACGATGATAACAGCTCTCCATATCTGCAGTCCACCACAAGGACCACCCTCTCTAATCCCTGAAAAATGAAATCATCCTCAGTGATGAAGAGAGGGGGCTAAGTGCCCCCAATGGTCTCAGAGCATTGACTCTTCTAAGAGTCCTAAGAGTCCTGCTCACACTGATGGGGTGCAGCTGTGGGACCCTATTTTCAGAGATGATGTCCTCCACCCAACTCTCAAAAAGCTGAAAGGGTCTTCAGTAGAGATGGATAGTCGAGCTGGGCTATCAGACGGTCACCTCTGTAGCTGTAGTGTCATTTTTCCTATGGTCCAATGTGTAAATTAAACAAAAAAGTGCACGTTTGTTATGATGTCCAAGATGGGGACCAGGATGTGGACATAATAAAAAATTAGGGAACATGATAGGAGACATTTCTACAATACATATAATCATTCTTATCTATCTAATACGATGACAACAGCTCTCCATACCTGCAGTCCACCACAAGGACCACCCTCTCTAATCCCTGAAAAATGAAATCATCCTCAGTGATGAAGAGAGGGGGCTAAGTGCCCCCAATGGTCTCAGAGCATTGACTCTTCTAAGAGTCCTAAGAGTCCTGCTCACACTGATGGGGTGCAGCTGTGGGACCCTATTTTCAGAGATGATGTCCTCCACCCAACTCTCAAAAAGCTGAAAGGGTCTTCAGTAGAGATGGATAGTCGAGCTGGGCTATCAGACGGTCACCTCTGTAGCTGTAGTGTCATTTTTCCTATGGTCCAATGTGTAAATTAAACAAAAAAGTACACGTTTGTTATGATGTTCAAGATGGGGACCAGGATGTGGACATAATAAAAAATTAGGGAACATGATAGGAGACATTTCTACAATACATATAATCATTCTTATCTATCTAATACGATCACAACAGCTCTCCATACCTGCAGTCCACCACAAGGACCACTCTCTCTAATCCCTGAAAAATGAAATCATCCTCAGTGACGAAGAGAGGGGGCTAAGCGCCCCCCATGGTCTCAGAGCATTGACTCTTCTAAGAGTCCTAAGATTCCTGCTCACACTGATGGGGTGCAGCTGTGGGACCCTATTTTCAGAGATGATGTCCTCCACCCAACTTTCAAAAAGCTGAAAGGGTCTTCAGTAGAGATGGATAGTCGAGCTGGGCTATCAGACGGTCACCTCTGTAGCTGTAGTGTCATTTTTCCTATGGTCCAATGTGTAAATTAAACAAAAAAGTGCACGTTTGTTATGATTTCCAAGATAGGGACCAGGATGTGGACATAATAAAAAAATAGGGAACATGATAGGAGACATTTCTACAATACATATAATCATTCTTATCTATCTAATACGATGACAACAGCTCTCCATACCTGCAGTCCACCACAAGGACCACCCTCTCTATTCCCTGAAAAGTGAAATCATCCTCAGTGACGAAGAGAGGGGGCTAAGCGCCCCCCATGGTCTCAGAGCATTGACTCTTCTAAGAGTTCTAAGAGTCCTGCTCACACTGATGGGGTGCAGCTGTGGGACCCTATTTTCAGAGATGATGTCCTCCACCCAACTCTCAAAAAGCTGAAAGGGTCTTCAGTAGAGATGGATAGTCGAGCTGGGCTATCAGACGGTCACCTCTGTAGCTGTAGTGTCATTTTTCCTATGGTCCAATGTGTAAATTAAACAAAAAAGTGCACGTTTGTTATGATGTCCAAGATGGGGACCAGGATGTGGACATAATAAAAAATTAGGGAACATGATAGGAGACATTTCTACAATACATATAATCATTCTTATCTATCTAATACGATGATAACAGCTCTCGATATCTGCAGTCCACCACAAGGA
The DNA here is from genome assembly GCF_048569485.1 of Anomaloglossus baeobatrachus. Classification (NCBI taxonomy): domain Eukaryota; kingdom Metazoa; phylum Chordata; class Amphibia; order Anura; family Aromobatidae; genus Anomaloglossus; species Anomaloglossus baeobatrachus. The sequence goes on along the minus strand of NW_027442060.1, from coordinate 177,682 downwards.
CCACCCTCTCTAATCCCTGAAAAATGAAATCATCCTCAGTGATGAAGAGAGGGGGCTAAGTGCCCCCAATGGTCTCAGAGCTTTGACTCTTCTAAGAGTCCTAAGAGTCCTGCTCACACTGATGGGGTGCAGCTGTGGGACCCTATTTTCAGAGATGATGTCCTCCACCCAACTCTCAAAAAGCTGAAAGGGTCTTCAGTAGAGATGGATAGTCGAGCTGGGCTATCAGACGGTCACCTCTGTAGCTGTAGTGTCATTTTTCCTATGGTCCAATGTGTAAATTAAACAAAAAAGTGCACGTTTGTTATGATGTCCAAGATGGGGACCAGGATGTGGACATAATAAAAAATTAGGGAACATGATAGGAGACATTTCTACAATACATATAATCATTCTTATCTATCTAATACGATGACAACAGCTCTCCATACCTGCAGTCCACCACAAGGACCACCCTCTCTAATCCCTGAAAAATGAAATCATCCTCAGTGACGAAGAGAGGGGGCTAAGCGCCCCCATGGTCTCAGAGCATTAACTCTTCTAAGAGTCCTAAGAGTCCTGCTCACACTGATGGGGTGCAGCTGTGGGACCCTATTTTCAGAGATGATGTCCTCCACCCAACTCTCAAAAAGCTGAAAGGGTCTTCAGTAGAGAGGGATAGTCGAGCTGGGCTATCAGACGGTCACCTCTGTAGCTGTAGTGTCATTTTTCCTATGGTCCAATGTGTAAATTAAACAAAAAAGTGCACGTTTGTTATGATGTCCAAGATGGGGACCAGGATGTGGACATAATAAAAAATTAGGGAACATGATAGGAGACATTTCTACAATACATATAATCATTCTTATCTATCTAATACGATGATAACAGCTCTCCATATCTGCAGTCCACCACAAGGACCACCCTCTCTAATCCCTGAAAAATGAAATCATCCTCAGTGATGAAGAGAGGGGGCTAAGTGCCCCCAATGGTCTCAGAGCATTGACTCTTCTAAGAGTCCTAAGAGTCCTGCTCACACTGATGGGGTGCAGCTGTGGGACCCTATTTTCAGAGATGATGTCCTCCACCCAACTCTCAAAAAGCTGAAAGGGTCTTCAGTAGAGATGGATAGTCGAGCTGGGCTATCAGACGGTCACCTCTGTAGCTGTAGTGTCATTTTTCCTATGGTCCAATGTGTAAATTAAACAAAAAAGTGCACGTTTGTTATGATGTCCAAGATGGGGACCAGGATGTGGACATAATAAAAAATTAGGGAACATGATAGGAGACATTTCTACAATACATATAATCATTCTTATCTATCTAATACGATGACAACAGCTCTCCATACCTGCAGTCCACCACAAGGACCACCCTCTCTAATCCCTGAAAAATGAAATCATCCTCAGTGATGAAGAGAGGGGGCTAAGTGCCCCCAATGGTCTCAGAGCATTGACTCTTCTAAGAGTCCTAAGAGTCCTGCTCACACTGATGGGGTGCAGCTGTGGGACCCTATTTTCAGAGATGATGTCCTCCACCCAACTCTCAAAAAGCTGAAAGGGTCTTCAGTAGAGATGGATAGTCGAGCTGGGCTATCAGACGGTCACCTCTGTAGCTGTAGTGTCATTTTTCCTATGGTCCAATGTGTAAATTAAACAAAAAAGTGCACGTTTGTTATGATGTTCAAGATGGGGACCAGGATGTGGACATAATAAAAAAATAGGGAACATGATAGGAGACATTTCTACAATACATATAATCATTCTTATCTATCTAATACGATCACAACAGCTCTCCATACCTGCAGTCCACCACAAGGACCACTCTCTCTAATCCCTGAAAAATGAAATCATCCTCAGTGACGAAGAGAGGGGGCTAAGCGCCCCCCATGGTCTCAGAGCATTGACTCTTCTAAGAGTCCTAAGATTCCTGCTCACACTGATGGGGTGCAGCTGTGGGACCCTATTTTCAGAGATGATGTCCTCCACCCAACTTTCAAAAAGCTGAAAGGGTCTTCAGTAGAGATGGATAGTCGAGCTGGGCTATCAGACGGTCACCTCTGTAGCTGTAGTGTCATTTTTCCTATGGTCCAATGTGTAAATTAAACAAAAAAGTGCACGTTTGTTATGATTTCCAAGATGGGGACCAGGATGTGGACATAATAAAAAAATAGGGAACATGATAGGAGACATTTCTACAATACATATAATCATTCTTATCTATCTAATACGATGACAACAGCTCTCCATACCTGCAGTCCACCACAAGGACCACCCTCTCTATTCCCTGAAAAGTGAAATCATCCTCAGTGACGAAGAGAGGGGGCTAAGCGCCCCCCATGGTCTCAGAGCATTGACTCTTCTAAGAGTCCTAAGAGTCCTGCTCACACTGATGGGGTGCAGCTGTGGGACCCTATTTTCAGAGATGATGTTCTCCACCCAACTCTCAAAAAGCTGAAAGGGTCTTCAGTAGAGATGGATAGTCGAGCTGGGCTATCAGACGGTCACCTCTGTAGCTGTAGTGTCATTTTTCCTATGGTCCAATGTGTAAATTAAACAAAAAAGTGCACGTTTGTTATGATGTCCAAGATGGGGACCAGGATGTGGACATAATAAAAAATTAGGGAACATGATAGGAGACATTTCTACAATACATATAATCATTCTTATCTATTTAATACGATGACAACAGCTCTCCATACCTGCAGTCCACCACAAGGACCACCCTCTCTAATCCCTGAAAAATGAAATCATCCTCAGTGACGAAGAGAGGGGGCTAAGCGCCCCCCATGGTCTCAGAGCATTGACTCTTCTAAGAGTCCTAAGAGTCCTGCTCACACTGATGGGGTGCAGCTGTGGGACCCTATTTTCAGAGATGATGTCCTCCACCCAACTCTCAAAAAGCTGAAAGGGTCTTCAGTAGAGATGGATAGTCGAGCTGGGCTATCAGACGGTCACCTCTGTAGCTGTAGTGTCATTTTTCCTATGGTCCAATGTGTAAATTAAACAAAAAAGTGCACGTTTGTTATGATGTCCAAGATGGGGACCAGGATGTGGACATAATAAAAAATTAGGGAACATGATAGGAGACATTTCTACAATACATATAATCATTCTTATCTATCTAATACGATGATAACAGCTCTCGATATCTGCAGTCCACCACAAGGACCACCCTCTCTAATCCCTGAAAAATGAAATCATCCTCAGTGATGAAGAGAGGGGGCTAAGTGCCCCCAATGGTCTCAGAGCATTGACTCTTCTAAGAGTCCTAAGAGTCCTGCTCACACTGATGGGGTGCAGCTGTGGGACCCTATTTTCAGAGATGATGTCCTCCACCCAACTCTCAAAAAGCTGAAAGGGTCTTCAGTAGAGATGGATAGTCGAGCTGGGCTATCAGACGGTCACCTCTGTAGCTGTAGTGTCATTTTTCCTATGGTCCAATGTGTAAATTAAACAAAAAAGTGCACGTTTGTTATGATGTCCAAGATGGGGACCAGGATGTGGACATAATAAAAAATTAGGGAACATGATAGGAGACATTTCTACAATACATATAATCATTCTTATCTATCTAATACGATGACAACAGCTCTCCATACCTGCAGTCCACCACAAGGACCACCCTCTCTAATCCCTGAAAAATGAAATCATCCTCAGTGACGAAGAGAGGGGGCTAAGCGCCCCCATGGTCTCAGAGCATAAACTCTTCTAAGAGTCCTAAGAGTCCTGCTCACACTGATGGGGTGCAGCTGTGGGACCCTATTTTCAGAGATGATGTCCTCCACCCAACTCTCAAAAAGCTGAAAGGGTCTTCAGTAGAGATGGATAGTCGAGCTGGGCTATCAGACGGTCACCTCTGTAGCTGTAGTGTCATTTTTCCTATGGTCCAATGTGTAAATTAAACAAAAAAGTGCACGTTTGTTATGATGTCCAAGATGGGGACCAGGATGTGGACATAATAAAAAATTAGGGAACATGATAGGAGACATTTCTACAATACATATAATCATTCTTATCTATCTAATACGATGACAACAGCTCTCCATACCTGCAGTCCACCACAAGGACCACCCTCTCTAATCCCTGAAAAATGAAATCATCCTCAGGGACGAAGAGAGGGGGCTAAGCGCCCCCCATAGTTTTAGAGCATTGACTCTTCTAAGAGTCCTAAGAGTCCTGCTTACACTGATGGGGTGCAGCTGTGGGACCCTATTTTAAGAGATGATGTCCTCTACCCAACTCTCAAAAAGCTGAAAGGGTCTTCAGTAGAGATGGATAGTCGAGCTGGGCTATCAGACGGTCACCTCTGTAGCTGTAGTGTCATTTTTCCTATGGTCCAATGTTTAAATTAAACAAAAAAGTGCACGTTTGTTATGATGTCCAAGATGGGGACCAGGATGTGGACATAATAAAAAATTAGGGAACATGATAGGAGACATTTCTACAATACATATAATCATTCTTATCTATCTAATACGATGATAACAGCTCTCCATATCTGCAGTCCACCACAAGGACCACCCTCTCTAATCTCTGAAAAATGAAATCATCCTCAGTGATGAAGAGAGGGGGCTAAGTGCCCCCAATGGTCTCAGAGCATTGACTCTTCTAAGAGTCCTAAGAGTCCTGCTCACACTGATGGGGTGCAGCTGTGGGACCCTATTTTCAGAGATGATGTCCTCCACCCAACTCTCAAAAAGCTGAAAGGGTCTTCAGTAGAGATGGATAGTCGAGCTGGGCTATCAGACGGTCACCTCTGTAGCTGTAGTGTCATTTTTCCTATGGTCCAATGTGTAAATTAAACAAAAAAGTGCACGTTTGTTATGATGTCCAATATGGGGACCAGGATGTGGACATAATAAAAAATTAGGGAACATGATAGGAGACATTTCTACAATACATATAATCATTCTTATCTATCTAATACGATGACAACAGCTCTCCATACCTGCAGTCCACCACAAGGACCACCCTCTCTAATCCCTGAAAAATGAAATCATCCTCAGTGACGAAGAGAGGGGGCTAAGCGCCCCCATGGTCTCAGAGCATTGACTCTTCTAAGAGTCCTAAGAGTCCTGCTCACACTGATGGGGTGCAGCTGTGGGACCCTATTTTCAGAGATGATGTCCTCCACCCAACTCTCAAAAAGCTGAAAGGGTCTTCAGTAGAGATGGATAGTCGAGCTGGGCTATCAGACGGTCACCTCTGTAGCTGTAGTGTCATTTTTCCTATGGTCCAATGTGTAAATTAAACAAAAAAGTGCACGTTTGTTATGATGTCCAAGATGGGGACCAGGATGTGGACATAATAAAAAATTAGGGAACATGATAGGAGACATTTCTACAATACATATAATCATTCTTATCTATCTAATACGATGACAACAGCTCTCCATACCTGCAGTCCACCACAAGGACCACCCTCTCTAATCCCTGAAAAATGAAATCATCCTCAGGGACGAAGAGAGGGGGCTAAGCGCCCCCCATGGTTTTAGAGCATTGACTCTTCTAAGAGTCCTAAGAGTCCTGCTTACACTGATGGGGTGCAGCTGTGGGACCCTATTTTAAGAGATGATGTCCTCCACCCAACTCTCAAAAAGCTGAAAGGGTCTTCAGTAGAGATGGATAGTCGAGCTGGGCTATCAGACGGTCACCTCTGTAGCTGTAGTGTCATTTTTCCTATGGTCCAATGTGTAAATTAAACAAAAAAGTGCACGTTTGTTATGATGTCCAAGATGGGGACCAGGATGTGGACATAATAAAAAATTAGGGAACATGATAGGAGACATTTCTACAATACATATAATCATTCTTATCTATCTAATACGATGACAACAGCTCTCCATACCTGCAGTCCACCACAAGGACCACCCTCTCTAATCCCTGAAAAATGAAATCATCCTCAGGGACGAAGAGAGGGGGCTAAGCGCCCCCCATGGTTTTAGAGCATTGACTCTTCTAAGAGTCCTAAGAGTCCTGCTTACACTGATGGGGTGCAGCTGTGGGACCCTATTTTAAGAGATGATGTCCTCCACCCAACTCTCAAAAAGCTGAAAGGGTCTTCAGTAGAGATGGATAGTCGAGCTGGGCTATCAGACGGTCACCTCTGTAGCTGTAGTGTCATTTTTCCTATGGTCCAATGTGTAAATTAAACAAAAAAGTGCACGTTTGTTATGATGTCCAAGATGGGGACCAGGATGTGGACATAATAAAAAATTAGGGAACATGATAGGAGACATTTCTACAATACATATAATCATTCTTATCTATCTAATACGATCACAACAGCTCTCCATACCTGCAGTCCACCACAAGGACCACTCTCTCTAATCCCTGAAAAATGAAATCATCCTCAGTGACGAAGAGAGGGGGCTAAGCGCCCCCCATGGTCTCAAAACATTGACTCTTCTAAGAGTCCTAAGAGTCCTGCTCACACTGATGGGGTGCAGCTGTGGGACCCTATTTTCAGAGATGATGTCCTCCACCCAACTCTCAAAAAGCTGAAAGGGTCTTCAGTAGAGATGGATAGTCGAGCTGGGCTACCAGACGGTCACCTCTGTAGCTGTAGTGTCATTTTTCCTATGGTCCAATGTGTAAATTAAACAAAAAAGTGCACGTTTGTTATGATTTCCAAGATGGGGACCAGGATGTGGACATAATAAAAAAATAGGGAACATGATAGGAGACATTTCTACAATACATATAATCATTCTTATCTATCTAATACGATGACAACAGCTCTCCATACCTGCAGTCCACCACAAGGACCACCCTCTCTATTCCCTGAAAAGTGAAATCATCCTCAGTGACGAAGAGAGGGGGCTAAGCGCCCCCCATGGTCTCAAAACATTGACTCTTCTAAGAGTCCTAAGAGTCCTGCTCACACTGATGGGGTGCAGCTGTGGGACCCTATTTTCAGAGATGATGTCCTCCACCCAACTCTCAAAAAGCTGAAAGGGTCTTCAGTAGAGATGGATAGTCGAGCTGGGCTATCAGACGGTCACCTCTGTAGCTGTAGTGTCATTTTTCCTATGGTCCAATGTGTAAATTAAACAAAAAAGTGCACGTTTGTTATGATGTCCAAGATGGGGACCAGGATGTGGACATAATAAAAAATTAGGGAACATGATAGGAGACATTTCTACAATACATATAATCATTCTTATCTATCTAATACGATGACAACAGCTCTCCATACCTGCAGTCCACCACAAGGACCACCCTCTCTAATCCCTGAAAAATGAAATCATCCTCAGGGACGAAGAGAGGGGGCTAAGCGCCCCCCATGGTTTTAGAGCATTGACTCTTCTAAGAGTCCTAAGAGTCCTGCTTACACTGATGGGGTGCAGCTGTGGGACCCTATTTTAAGAGATGATGTCCTCCACCCAACTCTCAAAAAGCTGAAAGGGTCTTCAGTAGAGATGGATAGTCGAGCTGGGCTATCAGACGGTCACCTCTGTAGCTGTAGTGTCATTTTTCCTATGGTCCAATGTGTAAATTAAACAAAAAAGTGCACGTTTGTTATGATGTCCAAGATGGGGACCAGGATGTGGACATAATAAAAAATTAGGGAACATGATAGGAGACATTTCTACAATACATATAATCATTCTTATCTATCTAATACGATGACAACAGCTCTCCATACCTGCAGTCCACCACAAGGACCACCCTCTCTAATCCCTGAAAAATGAAATCATCCTCAGTGACGAAGAGAGGGGGCTAAGCGCCCCCATGGTCTCAGAGCATTAACTCTTCTAAGAGTCCTAAGAGTCCTGCTCACACTGATGGGGTGCAGCTGTGGGACCCTATTTTCAGAGATGATGTCCTCCACCCAACTCTCAAAAAGCTGAAAGGGTCTTCAGTAGAGATGGATAGTCGAGCTGGGCTATCAGACGGTCACCTCTGTAGCTGTAGTGTCATTTTTCCTATGGTCCAATGTGTAAATTAAACAAAAAAGTGCACGTTTGTTATGATGTCCAAGATGGGGACCAGGATGTGGACATAATAAAAAATTAGGGAACATGATAGGAGACATTTCTACAATACATATAATCATTCTTATCTATCTAATACGATGACAACAGCTCTCCATACCTGCAGTCCACCACAAGGACCACCCTCTCTAATCCCTGAAAAATGAAATCATCCTCAGGGACGAAGAGAGGGGGCTAAGCGCCCCCCATGGTTTTAGAGCATTGACTCTTCTAAGAGTCCTAAGAGTCCTGCTTACACTGATGGGGTGCAGCTGTGGGACCCTATTTTAAGAGATGATGTCCTCCACCCAACTCTCAAAAAGCTGAAAGGGTCTTCAGTAGAGATGGATAGTCGAGCTGGGCTATCAGACGGTCACCTCTGTAGCTGTAGTGTCATTTTTCCTATGGTCCAATGTGTAAATTAAACAAAAAAGTGCACGTTTGTTATGATGTCCAAGATGGGGACCAGGATGTGGACATAATAAAAAATTAGGGAACATGATAGGAGACATTTCTACAATACATATAATCATTCTTATCTATCTAATACGATCACAACAGCTCTCCATACCTGCAGTCCACCACAAGGACCAATCTCTCTAATCCCTGAAAAATGAAATCATCCTCAGTGACGAAGAGAGGGGGCTAAGCGCCCCCCATGGTCTGAGAGCATTGACTCTTCTAAGAGTCCTAAGAGTCCTGCTCACACTGATGGGGTGCAGCTGTGGGACCCTATTTTCAGAGATGATGTCCTCCACCCAACTCTCAAAAAGCTGAAAGGGTCTTCAGTAGAGATGGATTGTCGAGCTGGGCTATCAGACGGTCACCTCTGTAGCTGTAGTGTCATTTTTCCTATGGTCCAATGTGTAAATTAAACAAAAAAGTGCACGTTTGTTATGATGTCCAAGATGGGGACCAGGATGTGGACATAATAAAAAATTAGGGAACATGATAGGAGACATTTCTACAATACATATAATCATTCTTATCTATCTAATACGATGATAACAGCTCACCATACCTGCAGTCCACCACAAGGACCACCCTCTCTATTCCCTGAAAAGTGAAATCATCCTCAGTGACGAAGAGAGGGGGCTAAGCGCCCCCCATGGTCTCAAAACATTGACTCTTCTAAGAGTCCTAAGAGTCCTGCTCACACTGATGGGGTGCAGCTGTGGGACCCTATTTTCAGAGATGATGTCCTCCACCCAACTCTCAAAAAGCTGAAAGGGTCTTCAGTAGAGATGGATAGTCGAGCTGGGCTACCAGACGGTCACCTCTGTAGCTGTAGTGTCATTTTTCCTATGGTCCAATGTGTAAATTAAACAAAAAAGTGCACGTTTGTTATGATTTCCAAGATGGGGACCAGGATGTGGACATAATAAAAAAATAGGGAACATGATAGGAGACATTTCTACAATACATATAATCATTCTTATCTATCTAATACGATGACAACAGCTCTCCATACCTGCAGTCCACCACAAGGACCACCCTCTCTATTCCCTGAAAAGTGAAATCATCCTCAGTGACGAAGAGAGGGGGCTAAGCGCCCCCCATGGTCTCAAAACATTGACTCTTCTAAGAGTCCTAAGAGTCCTGCTCACACTGATGGGGTGCAGCTGTGGGACCCTATTTTCAGAGATGATGTCCTCCACCCAACTCTCAAAAAGCTGAAAGGGTCTTCAGTAGAGATGGATAGTCGAGCTGGGCTATCAGACGGTCACCTCTGTAGCTGTAGTGTCATTTTTCCTATGGTCCAATGTGTAAATTAAACAAAAAAGTGCACGTTTGTTATGATGTCCAAGATGGGGACCAGGATGTGGACATAATAAAAAATTAGGGAACATGATAGGAGACATTTCTACAATACATATAATCATTCTTATCTATCTAATACGATGACAACAGCTCTCCATACCTGCAGTCCACCACAAGGACCACCCTCTCTAATCCCTGAAAAATGAAATCATCCTCAGGGACGAAGAGAGGGGGCTAAGCGCCCCCCATGGTTTTAGAGCATTGACTCTTCTAAGAGTCCTAAGAGTCCTGCTTACACTGATGGGGTGCAGCTGTGGGACCCTATTTTAAGAGATGATGTCCTCCACCCAACTCTCAAAAAGCTGAAAGGGTCTTCAGTAGAGATGGATAGTCGAGCTGGGCTATCAGACGGTCACCTCTGTAGCTGTAGTGTCATTTTTCCTATGGTCCAATGTGTAAATTAAACAAAAAAGTGCACGTTTGTTATGATGTCCAAGATGGGGACCAGGATGTGGACATAATAAAAAATTAGGGAACATGATAGGAGACATTTCTACAATACATATAATCATTCTTATCTATCTAATACGATGACAACAGCTCTCCATACCTGCAGTCCACCACAAGGACCACCCTCTCTAATCCCTGAAAAATGAAATCATCCTCAGTGACGAAGAGAGGGGGCTAAGCGCCCCCATGGTCTCAGAGCATTAACTCTTCTAAGAGTCCTAAGAGTCCTGCTCACACTGATGGGGTGCAGCTGTGGGACCCTATTTTCAGAGATGATGTCCTCCACCCAACTCTCAAAAAGCTGAAAGGGTCTTCAGTAGAGATGGATAGTCGAGCTGGGCTATCAGACGGTCACCTCTGTAGCTGTAGTGTCATTTTTCCTATGGTCCAATGTGTAAATTAAACAAAAAAGTGCACGTTTGTTATGATGTCCAAGATGGGGACCAGGATGTGGACATAATAAAAAATTAGGGAACATGATAGGAGACATTTCTACAATACATATAATCATTCTTATCTATCTAATACGATGACAACAGCTCTCCATACCTGCAGTCCACCACAAGGACCACCCTCTCTAATCCCTGAAAAATGAAATCATCCTCAGGGACGAAGAGAGGGGGCTAAGCGCCCCCCATGGTTTTAGAGCATTGACTCTTCTAAGAGTCCTAAGAGTCCTGCTTACACTGATGGGGTGCAGCTGTGGGACCCTATTTTAAGAGATGATGTCCTCCACCCAACTCTCAAAAAGCTGAAAGGGTCTTCAGTAGAGATGGATAGTCGAGCTGGGCTATCAGACGGTCACCTCTGTAGCTGTAGTGTCATTTTTCCTATGGTCCAATGTGTAAATTAAACAAAAAAGTGCACGTTTGTTATGATGTCCAAGATGGGGACCAGGATGTGGACATAATAAAAAATTAGGGAACATGATAGGAGACATTTCTACAATACATATAATCATTCTTATCTATCTAATACGATCACAACAGCTCTCCATACCTGCAGTCCACCACAAGGACCAATCTCTCTAATCCCTGAAAAATGAAATCATCCTCAGTGACGAAGAGAGGGGGCTAAGCGCCCCCCATGGTCTCAAAACATTGACTCTTCTAAGAGTCCTAAGAGTCCTGCTCACACTGATGGGGTGCAGCTGTGGGACCCTATTTTCAGAGATGATGTCCTCCACCCAACTCTCAAAAAGCTGAAAGGGTCTTCAGTAGAGATGGATAGTCGAGCTGGGCTACCAGACGGTCACCTCTGTAGCTGTAGTGTCATTTTTCCTATGGTCCAATGTGTAAATTAAACAAAAAAGTGCACGTTTGTTATGATTTCCAAGATGGGGACCAGGATGTGGACATAATAAAAAAATAGGGAACATGATAGGAGACATTTCTACAATACATATAATCATTCTTATCTATCTAATACGATGACAACAGCTCTCCATACCTGCAGTCCACCACAAGGACCACCCTCTCTATTCCCTGAAAAGTGAAATCATCCTCAGTGACGAAGAGAGGGGGCTAAGCGCCCCCCATGGTCTCAAAACATTGACTCTTCTAAGAGTCCTAAGAGTCCTGCTCACACTGATGGGGTGCAGCTGTGGGACCCTATTTTCAGAGATGATGTTCTCCACCCAACTCTCAAAAAGCTGAAAGGGTCTTCAGTAGAGATGGATAGTCGAGCTGGGCTATCAGACGGTCACCTCTGTAGCTGTAGTGTCATTTTTCCTATGGTCCAATGTGTAAATTAAACAAAAAAGTGCACGTTTGTTATGATGTCCAAGATGGGGACCAGGATGTGGACATAATAAAAAATTAGGGAACATGATAGGAGACATTTCTACAATACATATAATCATTCTTATCTATTTAATACGATGACAACAGCTCTCCATACCTGCAGTCCACCACAAGGACCACCCTCTCTAATCCCTGAAAAATGAAATCATCCTCAGTGACGAAGAGAGGGGGCTAAGCGCCCCCCATGGTCTGAGAGCATTGACTCTTCTAAGAGTCCTAAGAGTCCTGCTCACACTGATGGGGTGCAGCTGTGGGACCCTATTTTCAGAGATGATGTCCTCCACCCAACTCTCAAAAAGCTGAAAGGGTCTTCAGTAGAGATGGATTGTCGAGCTGGGCTATCAGACGGTCACCTCTGTAGCTGTAGTGTCATTTTTCCTATGGTCCAATGTGTAAATTAAACAAAAAAGTGCACGTTTGTTATGATGTCCAAGATGGGGACCAGGATGTGGACATAATAAAAAATTAGGGAACATGATAGGAGACATTTCTACAATACATATAATCATTCTTATCTATCTAATACGATGATAACAGCTCTCCATACCTGCAGTCCACCACAAGGACCACCCTCTCTAATCCCTGAAAAATGAAATCATCCTCAGTGACGAAGAGAGGGGGCTAAGTGCCCCCAATGGTCTCAGAGCATTGACTCTTCTAAGAGTCCTAAGAGTCCTGCTCACACTGATGGGGTGCAGCTGTGGGACCCTATTTTCAGAGATGATGTCCTCCACCCAACTCTCAAAAAGCTGAAAGGGTCTTCAGTAGAGATGGATAGTCGAGCTGGGCTATCAGACGGTCACCTCTGTAGCTGTAGTGTCATTTTTCCTATGGTCCAATGTGTAAATTAAACAAAAAAGTGCACGTTTGTTATGATGTCCAAGATGGGGACCAGGATGTGGACATAATAAAAAATTAGGGAACATGATAGGAGACATTTCTACAATACATATAATCATTCTTATCTATCTAATACGATGACAACAGCTCTCCATACCTGCAGTCCACCACAAGGACCACCCTCTCTAATCCCTGAAAAATGAAATCATCCTCAGGGACGAAGAGAGGGGGCTAAGCGCCCCCCATGGTTTTAGAGCATTGACTCTTCTAAGAGTCCTAAGAGTCCTGCTTACACTGATGGGGTGCAGCTGTGGGACCCTATTTTAAGAGATGATGTCCTCCACCCAACTCTCAAAAAGCTGAAAGGGTCTTCAGTAGAGATGGATAGTCGAGCTGGGCTATCAGACGGTCACCTCTGTAGCTGTAGTGTCATTTTTCCTATGGTCCAATGTGTAAATTAAACAAAAAAGTGCACGTTTGTTATGATGTCCAAGATGGGGACCAGGATGTGGACATAATAAAAAATTAGGGAACATGATAGGAGACATTTCTACAATACATATAATCATTCTTATCTATCTAATACGATGACAACAGCTCTCCATACCTGCAGTCCACCACAAGGACCACCCTCTCTAATCCCTGAAAAATGAAATCATCCTCAGTGACGAAGAGAGGGGGCTAAGCGCCCCCATGGTCTCAGAGCATTAACTCTTCTAAGAATCCTAAGAGTCCTGCTCACACTGATGGGGTGCAGCTGTGGGACCCTATTTTCAGAGATGATGTCCTCCACCCAACTCTCAAAAAGCTGAAAGGGTCTTCAGTAGAGATGGATAGTCGAGCTGGGCTATCAGACGGTCACCTCTGTAGCTGTAGTGTCATTTTTCCTATGGTCCAATGTGTAAATTAAACAAAAAAGTGCACGTTTGTTATGATGTCCAAGATGGGGACCAGGATGTGGACATAATAAAAAATTAGGGAACATGATAGGAGACATTTCTACAATACATATAATCATTCTTATCTATCTAATACGATCACAACAGCTCTCCATACCTGCAGTCCACCACAAGGACCACCCTCTCTATTCCCTGAAAAGTGAAATCATCCTCAGTGACGAAGAGAGGGGGCTAAGCGCCCCCCATGGTCTCAAAACATTGACTCTTCTAAGAGTCCTAAGAGTCCTGCTCACACTGATGGGGTGCAGCTGTGGGACCCTATTTTCAGAGATGATGTTCTCCACCCAACTCTCAAAAAGCTGAAAGGGTCTTCAGTAGAGATGGATAGTCGAGCTGGGCTATCAGACGGTCACCTCTGTAGCTGTAGTGTCATTTTTCCTATGGTCCAATGTGTAAATTAAACAAAAAAGTGCACGTTTGTTATGATGTCCAAGATGGGGACCAGGATGTGGACATAATAAAAAATTAGGGAACATGATAGGAGACATTTCTACAATACATATAATCATTCTTATCTATTTAATACGATGACAACAGCTCTCCATACCTGCAGTCCACCACAAGGACCACCCTCTCTAATCCCTGAAAAATGAAATCATCCTCAGTGACGAAGAGAGGGGGCTAAGCGCCCCCCATGGTCTCAGAGCATTGACTCTTCTAAGAGTCCTAAGAGTCCTGCTCACACTGATGGGGTGCAGCTGTGGGACCCTATTTTCAGAGATGATGTCCTCCACCCAACTCTCAAAAAGCTGAAAGGGTCTTCAGTAGAGATGGATTGTCGAGCTGGGCTATCAGACGGTCACCTCTGTAGCTGTAGTGTCATTTTTCCTATGGTCCAATGTGTAAATTCAACAAAAAAGTGCACGTTTGTTATGATGTCCAAGATGGGGACCAGGATGTGGACATAATAAAAAATTAGGGAACATGATAGGAGACATTTCTACAATACATATAATCATTCTTATCTATCTAATACGATGACAACAGCTCTCCATACCTGCAGTTCACCACAAGGACCACCCTCTCTAATCCCTGAAAAATGAAATCATCCTCAGTGACGAAGAGAGGGGGCTAAGCGCCCCCATGGTCTCAGAGCATTAACTCTTCTAAGAGTCCTAAGAGTCCTGCTCACACTGATGGGGTGCAGCTGTGGGACCCTATTTTCAGAGATGATGTCCTCCACCCAACTCTCAAAAAGCTGAAAGGGTCTTCAGTAGAGATGGATAGTCGAGCTGGGCTACCAGACGGTCACCTCTGTAGCTGTAGTGTCATTTTTCCTATGGTCCAATGTGTAAATTAAACAAAAAAGTGCACGTTTGTTATGATTTCCAAGATGGGGACCAGGATGTGGACATAATAAAAAAATAGGGAACATGATAGGAGACATTTCTACAATACATATAATCATTCTTATCTATCTAATACGATGACAACAGCTCTCCATACCTGCAGTCCACCACAAGGACCACCCTCTCTATTCCCTGAAAAGTGAAATCATCCTCAGTGATGAAGAGAGGGGGCTAAGCGCCCCCCATGGTCTCAAAACATTGACTCTTCTAAGAGTCCTAAGAGTCCTGCTCACACTGATGGGGTGCAGCTGTGGGACCCTATTTTCAGAGATGATGTTCTCCACCCAACTCTCAAAAAGCTGAAAGGGTCTTCAGTAGAGATGGATAGTCGAGCTGGGCTATCAGACGGTCACCTCTGTAGCTGTAGTGTCATTTTTCCTATGGTCCAATGTGTAAATTAAACAAAAAAGTGCACGTTTGTTATGATGTCCAAGATGGGGACCAGGATGTGGACATAATAAAAAATTAGGGAACATGATAGGAGACATTTCTACAATACATATAATCATTCTTATCTATCTAATACGATGACAACAGCTCTCCATACCTGCAGTCCACCACAAGGACCACCCTCTCTAATCCCTGAAAAATGAAATCATCCTCAGTGACGAAGAGAGGGGGCTAAGCGCCCCCATGGTCTCAGAGCATTAACTCTTCTAAGAGTCCTAAGAGTCCTGCTCACACTGATGGGGTGCAGCTGTGGGACCCTATTTTCAGAGATGATGTCCTCCACCCAACTCTCAAAAAGCTGAAAGGGTCTTCAGTAGAGATGGATAGTCGAGCTGGGCTATCAGACGGTCACCTCTGTAGCTGTAGTGTCATTTTTCCTATGGTCCAATGTGTAAATTAAACAAAAAAGTGCACGTTTGTTATGATGTCCAAGATGGGGACCAGGATGTGGACATAATAAAAAATTAGGGAACATGATAGGAGACATTTCTACAATACATATAATCATTCTTATCTATCTAATACGATGACAACAGCTCTACATACCTGCAGTCCACCACAAGGACCACCCTCTCTAATCCCTGAAAAATGAAATCATCCTCAGTGACGAAGAGAGGGGGCTCAGTGCCCCCAATGGTCTCAGAGCATTGACTCTTCTAAGAGTCTTAAGAGTCCTGCTCACACTGATGGGGTGCAGCTGTGGGACCCTATTTTCAGAGATGATGTCCTCCACCCAACTCTCAAAATGCTGAAAGGGTCTTCAGTAGATATGGATAGTCGAGCTGGGCTATCAGACGGTCACCTCTGTAGCTGTAGTGTCATTTTTCCTATGGTCCAATGTGTAAATTAAACAAAAAAGTGCACGTTTGTTATGATGTCCAAGATGGGGACCAGGATGTGGACATAATAAAAAATTAGGGAACATGATAGGAGACATTTCTACAATACATATAATCATTCTTATCTATCTAATACGATGACAACAGCTCTCCATACCTGCAGTCCACCACAAGGACCACCCTCTCTAATCCCTGAAAAATGAAATCATCCTCAGTGACGAAGAGAGGGGGCCAAGCGCCCCCCATGGTACCAGAGCATTGACTCTTCTAAGAGTCCTAAGAGTCCTGCTCACACTGATGGGGTGAAGCTGTGGGACCCTATTTTCAGAGATGATGTCCTCCACCCAACTCTCAAAAAGCTGAAAGGGTCTTCAGTAGAGATGGATAGTCGAGCTGGGCTATCAGACGGTCACCTCTGTAGCTGTAGTGTCATTTTTCCTATGGTCCAATGTGTAAATTAAACAAAAAAGTGCACGTTTGTTATGATGTTCAAGATGGGGACCAGGATGTGGACATAATAAAAAATTAGGGAACATGATAGGAGACATTTCTACAATACATATAATCATTCTTATCTATCTAATACGATCACAACAGCTCTCCATACCTGCAGTCCACCACAAGGACCACTCTCTCTAATCCCTGAAAAATGAAATCATCCTCAGTGACGAAGAGAGGGGGCTAAGCGCCCCCCATGGTCTCAGAGCATTGACTCTTCTAAGAGTCCTAAGATTCCTGCTCACACTGATGGGGTGCAGCTGTGGGACCCTATTTTCAGAGATGATGTCCTCCACCCAACTCTCAAAAAGCTGAAAGGGTCTTCAGTAGAGATGGATAGTCGAGCTGGGCTATCAGACGGTCACCTCTGTAGCTGTAGTGTCATTTTTCCTATTGTCCAATTTGTAAATTAAACAAAAAAGTGCACGTTTGTTATGATTTCCAAGATGGGAACCAGGATGTGGACATAATAAAAAAATAGGGAACATGATAGGAGACATTTCTACAATACATATAATCATTCTTATCTATCTAATACGATGACAACAGCTCTCCATACCTGCAGTCCACCACAAGGACCACCCTCTCTATTCCCTGAAAAGTGAAATCATCCTCAGTGACGAGGAGAGGGGGCTAAGCGCCCCCCATGGTCTCAGAGCATTGACTCTTCTAAGAGTCCTAAGAGTCCTGCTCACACTGATGGGGTGCAGCTGTGGGACCCTATTTTCAGAGATGATGTCCTCCACCCAACTCTCAAAAAGCTGAAAGGGTCTTCAGTAGAGATGGATAGTCGAGCTGGGCTATCAGACGGTCACCTCTGTAGCTGTAGTGTCATTTTTCCTATGGTCCAATGTGTAAATTAAACAAAAAAGTGCACGTTTGTTATGATGTCCAAGATGGGGACCAGGATGTGGACATAATAAAAAATTAGAGAACATGATAGGAGACATTTCTACAATACATATAATCATTCTTATCTATCTAATACGATGATAACAGCTCTCCATATCTGCAGTCCACCACAAGGACCACCCTCTCTAATCCCTGAAAAATGAAATCATCCTCAGTGATGAAGAGAGGGGGCTAAGTGCCCCCAATGGTCTCAGAGCATTGACTCTTCTAAGAGAACTAAGAGTCCTGCTCACACTGATGGGGTGCAGCTGTGGGACCCTATTTTCAGAGATGATGTCCTCCACCCAACTCTCAAAAAGCTGAAAGGGTCTTCAGTAGAGATGGATAGTCGAGCTGGGCTATCAGACGGTCACCTCTGTAGCTGTAGTGTCATTTTTCCTATGGTCCAATGTGTAAATTAAACAAAAAAGTGCACGTTTGTTATGATGTCCAAGATGGGGACCAGGATGTGGACATAATAAAAAATTAGGGAACATGATAGGAGACATTTCTACAATACATATAATCATTCTTATCTATCTAATACGATGACAACAGCTCTCCATACCTGCAGTCCACCACAAGGACCACCCTCTCTAATCCCTGAAAAATGAAATCATCCTCAGTGACGAAGAGAGGGGGCTAAGCGCCCCCCATGGTTTTAGAGCATTGACTCTTCTAAGAGTCCTAAGAGTCCTGCTTACACTGATGGGGTGCAGCTGTGGGACCCTATTTTAAGAGATGATGTCCTCCACCCAACTCTCAAAAAGCTGAAAGGGTCTTCAGTAGAGATGGATAGTCGAGCTGGGCTATCAGACGGTCACCTCTGTAGCTGTTGTGTCATTTTTCCTATGGTCCAATGTGTAAATTAAACAAAAAAGTGCACGTTTGTTATGATGTCCAAGATGGGGACCAGGATGTGGACATAATAAAAAATTAGGGAACATGATAGGAGACATTTCTACAATACATATAATCATTCTTATCTATCTAATACGATGACAACAGCTCTCCATACCTGCAGTCCACCACAAGGACCACCCTCTCTAATCCCTGAAAAATGAAATCATCCTCAGTGACGAAGAGAGGGGGCCAAGCGCCCCCCATGGTACCAGAGCATTGACTCTTCTAAGAGTCCTAAGAGTCCTGCTCACACTGATGGGGTGAAGCTGTGGGACCCTATTTTCAGAGATGATGTCCTCCACCCAACTCTCAAAAAGCTGAAAGGGTCTTCAGTAGAGATGGATAGTCGAGCTGGGCTATCAGACGGTCACCTCTGTAGCTGTAGTGTCATTTTTCCTATGGTCCAATGTGTAAATTAAACAAAAAAGTGCACGTTTGTTATGATGTCCAAGATGGGGACCAGGATGTGGACATAATAAGAAATTAGGGAACATGATAGGAGACATTTCTACAATACATATAATCATTCTTATCTATCTAATACGATGACAACAGCTCTCCATACCTGCAGTCCACCACAAGGACCACCCTCTCTAATCCCTGAAAAATGAAATCATCCTCAGGGACGAAGAGAGGGGGCTAAGCGCCCCCCATGGTTTTAGAGCATTGACTCTTCTAAGAGTCCTAAGAGTCCTGCTTACACTGATGGGGTGCAGCTGTGGGACCCTATTTTCAGAGATGATGTCCTCCACCCAACTCTCAAAAAGCTGAAAGGGTCTTCAGTAGAGATGGATAGTCGAGCTGGGCTATCAGACGGTCACCTCTGTAGCTGTAGTGTCATTTTTCCTATGGTCCAATGTGTAAATTAAACAAAAAAGTGCACGTTTGTTATGATGTTCAAGATGGGGACCAGGATGTGGACATAATAAAAAATTAGGGAACATGATAGGAGACATTTCTACAATACATATAATCATTCTTATCTATCTAATACGATCACAACAGCTCTCCATACCTGCAGTCCACCACAAGGACCACTCTCTCTAATCCCTGAAAAATGAAATCATCCTCAGTGACGAAGAGAGGGGGCTAAGCACCCCCATGGTCTCAGAGCATTGACTCTTCTAAGAGTCCTAAGATTCCTGCTCACACTGATGGGGTGCAGCTGTGGGACCCTATTTTCAGAGATGATGTCCTCCACCCAACTCTCAAAAAGCTGAAAGGTTCTTCAGTAGAGATGGATAGTCGAGCTGGGCTATCAGACGGTCACCTCTGTAGCTGTAGTGTCATTTTTCCTATGGTCCAATGTGTAAATTAAACAAAAAAGTGCACGTTTGTAATGATTTCCAAGATGGGGACCAGGATGTGGACATAATAAAAAAATAGGGAACATGATAGGAGACATTTCTACAATACATATAATCATTCTTATCTATCTAATACGATGACAACAGCTCTCCATACCTGCAGTCCACCACAAGGACCACCCTCTCTATTCCCTGAAAAGTGAAATCATCCTCAGTGACGAAGAGAGGGGGCTAAGCGCCCCCCATGGTCTCAGAGCATTGACTCTTCTAAGAGTCCTAAGAGTCCTGCTCACAGTGATGGGGTGCAGCTGTGGGACCCTATTTTCAGAGATGATGTTCTCCACCCAACTCTCAAAAAGCTGAAAGGGTCTTCAGTAGAGATGGATAGTCGAGCTGGGCTATCAGACGGTCACCTCTGTAGCTGTAGTGTCATTTTTCCTATGGTCCAATGTGTAAATTAAACAAAAAAGTGCACGTTTGTTATGATGTCCAAGATGGGGACCAGGATGTGGACATAATAAAAAATTAGGGAACATGATAGGAGACATTTCTACAATACATATAATCATTCTTATCTATCTAATACGATGATAACAGCTCTCCATATCTGCAGTCCACCACAAGGACCACCCTCTCTAATCCCTGAAAAATGAAATCATCCTCAGTGATGAAGAGAGGGGGCTAAGTGCCCCCAATGGTCTCAGAGCATTGACTCTTCTAAGAGTCCTAAGAGTCCTGCTCACACTGATGGGGTGCAGCTGTGGGACCCTATTTTCAGAGATGATGTCCTCCACCCAACTCTCAAAAAGCTGAAAGGGTCTTCAGTAGAGATGGATAGTCGAGCTGGGCTATCAGACGGTCACCTCTGTAGCTGTAGTGTCATTTTTCCTATGGTCCAATGTGTAAATTAAACAAAAAAGTGCACGTTTGTTATGATGTCCAAGATGGGGACCAGGATGTGGACATAATAAAAAATTAGGGAACATGATAGGAGACATTTCTACAATACATATAATCATTCTTATCTATCTAATACGATGACAACAGCTCTCCATACCTGCAGTCCACCACAAGGACCACCCTCTCTAATCCCTGAAAAATGAAATCATCCTCAGTGACGAAGAGAGGGGGCTAAGCGCCCCCATGGTCTCAGAGCATTAACTCTTCTAAGAGTCCTAAGAGTCCTGCTCACACTGATGGGGTGCAGCTGTGGGACCCTATTTTCAGAGATGATGTCCTCCACCCAACTCTCAAAAAGCTGAAAGGGTCTTCAGTAGAGATGGATAGTCGAGCTGGGCTATCAGACGGTCACCTCTGTAGCTGTAGTGTCATTTTTCCTATGGTCCAATGTGTAAATTAAACAAAAAAGTGCACGTTTGTTATGATGTCCAAGATGGGGACCAGGATGTGGACATAATAAAAAATTAGGGAACATGATAGGAGACATTTCTACAATACATATAATCATTCTTATCTATCTAATACGATGACAACAGCTCTCCATACCTGCAGTCCACCACAAGGACCACCCTCTCTAATCCCTGAAAAATGAAATCATCCTCAGTGACGAAGAGAGGGGGCCAAGCGCCCCCCATGGTACCAGAGCATTGACTCTTCTAAGAGTCCTAAGAGTCCTGCTCACACTGATGGGGTGAAGCTGTGGGACCCTATTTTCAGAGATGATGTCCTCCACCCAACTCTCAAAAAGCTGAAAGGGTCTTCAGTAGAGATGGATAGTCGAGCTGGGCTATCAGACGGTCACCTCTGTAGCTGTAGTGTCATTTTTCCTATGGTCCAATGTGTAAATTAAACAAAAAAGTGCACGTTTGTTATGATGTTCAAGATGGGGACCAGGATGTGGACATAATAAAAAATTAGGGAACATGATAGGAGACATTTCTACAATACATATAATCATTCTTATCTATCTAATACGATCACAACAGCTCTCCATACCTGCAGTCCACCACAAGGACCACTCTCTCTAATCCCTGAAAAATGAAATCATCCTCAGTGACGAAGAGAGGGGGCTAAGCGCCCCCCATGGTCTCAGAGCATTGACTCTTCTAAGAGTCCTAAGATTCCTGCTCACACTGATGGGGTGCAGCTGTGGGACCCTATTTTCAGAGATGATGTCCTCCACCCAACTCTCAAAAAGCTGAAAGGGTCTTCAGTAGAGATGGATAGTCGAGCTGGGCTATCAGACGGTCACCTCTGTAGCTGTAGTGTCATTTTTCCTATTGTCCAATTTGTAAATTAAACAAAAAAGTGCACGTTTGTTATGATTTCCAAGATGGGAACCAGGATGTGGACATAATAAAAAAATAGGGAACATGATAGGAGACATTTCTACAATACATATAATCATTCTTATCTATCTAATACGATGACAACAGCTCTCCATACCTGCAGTCCACCACAAGGACCACCCTCTCTATTCCCTGAAAAGTGAAATCATCCTCAGTGACGAGGAGAGGGGGCTAAGCGCCCCCCATGGTCTCAGAGCATTGACTCTTCTAAGAGTCCTAAGAGTCCTGCTCACACTGATGGGGTGCAGCTGTGGGACCCTATTTTCAGAGATGATGTCCTCCACCCAACTCTCAAAAAGCTGAAAGGGTCTTCAGTAGAGATGGATAGTCGAGCTGGGCTATCAGACGGTCACCTCTGTAGCTGTAGTGTCATTTTTCCTATGGTCCAATGTGTAAATTAAACAAAAAAGTGCACGTTTGTTATGATGTCCAAGATGGGGACCAGGATGTGGACATAATAAAAAATTAGAGAACATGATAGGAGACATTTCTACAATACATATAATCATTCTTATCTATCTAATACGATGATAACAGCTCTCCATATCTGCAGTCCACCACAAGGACCACCCTCTCTAATCCCTGAAAAATGAAATCATCCTCAGTGATGAAGAGAGGGGGATAAGTGCCCCCAATGGTCTCAGAGCATTGACTCTTCTAAGAGAACTAAGAGTCCTGCTCACACTGATGGGGTGCAGCTGTGGGACCCTATTTTCAGAGATGATGTCCTCCACCCAACTCTCAAAAAGCTGAAAGGGTCTTCAGTAGAGATGGATAGTCGAGCTGGGCTATCAGACGGTCACCTCTGTAGCTGTAGTGTCATTTTTCCTATGGTCCAATGTGTAAATTAAACAAAAAAGTGCACGTTTGTTATGATGTCCAAGATGGGGACCAGGATGTGGACATAATAAAAAATTAGGGAACATGATAGGAGACATTTCTACAATACATATAATCATTCTTATCTATCTAATACGATGACAACAGCTCTCCATACCTGCAGTCCACCACAAGGACCACCCTCTCTAATCCCTGAAAAATGAAATCATCCTCAGTGACGAAGAGAGGGGGCTAAGTGCCCCCCATGGTTTTAGAGCATTGACTCTTCTAAGAGTCCTAAGAGTCCTGCTTACACTGATGGGGTGCAGCTGTGGGACCCTATTTTAAGAGATGATGTCCTCCACCCAACTCTCAAAAAGCTGAAAGGGTCTTCAGTAGAGATGGATAGTCGAGCTGGGCTATCAGACGGTCACCTCTGTAGCTGTAGTGTCATTTTTCCTATGGTCCAATGTGTAAATTAAACAAAAAAGTGCACGTTTGTTATGATGTCCAAGATGGGGACCAGGATGTGGACATAATAAAAAATTAGGGAACATGATAGGAGACATTTCTACAATACATATAATCATTCTTATCTATCTAATACGATGACAACAGCTCTCCATACCTGCAGTCCACCACAAGGACCACCCTCTCTAATCCCTGAAAAATGAAATCATCCTCAGTGACGAAGAGAGGGGGCCAAGCGCCCCCCATGGTACCAGAGCATTGACTCTTCTAAGAGTCCTAAGAGTCCTGCTCACACTGATGGGGTGAAGCTGTGGGACCCTATTTTCAGAGATGATGTCCTCCACCCAACTCTCAAAAAGCTGAAAGGGTATCAGTAGAGATGGATAGTCGAGCTGGGCTATCAGACGGTCACCTCTGTAGCTGTAGTGTCATTTTTCCTATGGTCCAATGTGTAAATTAAACAAAAAAGTGCACGTTTGTTATGATGTCCAAGATGGGGACCAGGATGTGGACATAATAAGAAATTAGGGAACATGATAGGAGACATTTCTACAATACATATAATCATTCTTATCTATCTAATACGATGACAACAGCTCTCCATACCTGCAGTCCACCACAAGGACCACCCTCTCTAATCCCTGAAAAATGAAATCATCCTCAGGGACGAAGAGAGGGGGCTAAGCGCCCCCCATGGTTTTAGAGCATTGACTCTTCTAAGAGTCCTAAGAGTCCTGCTTACACTGATGGGGTGCAGCTGTGGGACCCTATTTTCAGAGATGATGTCCTCCACCCAACTCTCAAAAAGCTGAAAGGGTCTTCAGTAGAGATGGATAGTCGAGCTGGGCTATCAGACGGTCACCTCTGTAGCTGTAGTGTCATTTTTCCTATGGTCCAATGTGTAAATTAAACAAAAAAGTGCACGTTTGTTATGATGTTCAAGATGGGGACCAGGATGTGGACATAATAAAAAATTAGGGAACATGATAGGAGACATTTCTACAATACATATAATCATTCTTATCTATCTAATACGATCACAACAGCTCTCCATACCTGCAGTCCACCACAAGGACCACTCTCTCTAATCCCTGAAAAATGAAATCATCCTCAGTGACGAAGAGAGGGGGCTAAGCACCCCCATGGTCTCAGAGCATTGACTCTTCTAAGAGTCCTAAGATTCCTGCTCACACTGATGGGGTGCAGCTGTGGGACCCTATTTTCAGAGATGATGTCCTCCACCCAACTCTCAAAAAGCTGAAAGGTTCTTCAGTAGAGATGGATAGTCGAGCTGGGCTATCAGACGGTCACCTCTGTAGCTGTAGTGTCATTTTTCCTATGGTCCAATGTGTAAATTAAACAAAAAAGTGCACGTTTGTTATGATTTCCAAGATGGGGACCAGGATGTGGACATAATAAAAAAATAGGGAACATGATAGGAGACATTTCTACAATACATATAATCATTCTTATCTATCTAATACGATGACAACAGCTCTCCATACCTGCAGTCCACCACAAGGACCACCCTCTCTATTCCCTGAAAAGTGAAATCATCCTCAGTGACGAAGAGAGGGGGCTAAGCGCCCCCCATGGTCTCAGAGCATTGACTCTTCTAAGAGTCCTAAGAGTCCTGCTCACAGTGATGGGGTGCAGCTGTGGGACCCTATTTTCAGAGATGATGTTCTCCACCCAACTCTCAAAAAGCTGAAAGGGTCTTCAGTAGAGATGGATAGTCGAGCTGGGCTATCAGACGGTCACCTCTGTAGCTGTAGTGTCATTTTTCCTATGGTCCAATGTGTAAATTAAACAAAAAAGTGCACGTTTGTTATGATGTCCAAGATGGGGACCAGGATGTGGACATAATAAAAAATTAGGGAACATGATAGGAGACATTTCTACAATACATATAATCATTCTTATCTATCTAATACGATGATAACAGCTCTCCATATCTGCAGTCCACCACAAGGACCACCCTCTCTAATCCCTGAAAAATGAAATCATCCTCAGTGATGAAGAGAGGGGGCTAAGTGCCCCCAATGGTCTCAGAGCATTGACTCTTCTAAGAGTCCTAAGAGTCCTGCTCACACTGATGGGGTGCAGCTGTGGGACCCTATTTTCAGAGATGATGTCCTCCACCCAACTCTCAAAAAGCTGAAAGGGTCTTCAGTAGAGATGGATAGTCGAGCTGGGCTATCAGACGGTCACCTCTGTAGCTGTAGTGTCATTTTTCCTATGGTCCAATGTGTAAATTAAACAAAAAAGTGCACGTTTGTTATGATGTCCAAGATGGGGACCAGGATGTGGACATAATAAAAAATTAGGGAACATGATAGGAGACATTTCTACAATACATATAATCATTCTTATCTATCTAATACGATGACAACAGCTCTCCATACCTGCAGTCCACCACAAGGACCACCCTCTCTAATCCCTGAAAAATGAAATCATCCTCAGTGACGAAGAGAGGGGGCTAAGCGCCCCCATGGTCTCAGAGCATTAACTCTTCTAAGAGTCCTAAGAGTCCTGCTCACACTGATGGGGTGCAGCTGTGGGACCCTATTTTCAGAGATGATGTCCTCCACCCAACTCTCAAAAAGCTGAAAGGGTCTTCAGTAGAGATGGATAGTCGAGCTGGGCTATCAGACGGTCACCTCTGTAGCTGTAGTGTCATTTTTCCTATGGTCCAATGTGTAAATTAAACAAAAAAGTGCACGTTTGTTATGATGTCCAAGATGGGGACCAGGATGTGGACATAATAAAAAATTAGGGAACATGATAGGAGACATTTCTACAATACATATAATCATTCTTATCTATCTAATACGATGACAACAGCTCTCCATACCTGCAGTCCACCACAAGGACCACCCTCTCTAATCCCTGAAAAATGAAATCATCCTCAGTGACGAAGAGAGGGGGCCAAGCGCCCCCCATGGTACCAGAGCATTGACTCTTCTAAGAGTCCTTAGAGTCCTGCTCACACTGATGGGGTGAAGCTGTGGGACCCTATTTTCAGAGATGATGTCCTCCACCCAACTCTCAAAAAGCTGAAAGGGTCTTCAGTAGAGATGGATAGTCGAGCTGGGCTATCAGACGGTCACCTCTGTAGCTGTAGTGTCATTTTTCCTATGGTCCAATGTGTAAATTAAACAAAAAAGTGCACGTTTGTTATGATGTCCAAGATGGGGACCAGGATGTGGACATAATAAGAAATTAGGGAACATGATAGGAGACATTTCTACAATACATATAATCATTCTTATCTATCTAATACGATGACAACAGCTCTCCATACCTGCAGTCCACCACAAGGACCACCCCCTCTAATCCCTGAAAAATGAAATCATCCTCAGGGACGAAGAGAGGGGGCTAAGCGCCCCCCATGGTTTTAGAGCATTGACTCTTCTAAGAGTCCTAAGAGTCCTGCTTACACTGATGGGGTGCAGCTGTGGGACCCTATTTTCAGAGATGATGTCCTCCACCCAACTCTCAAAAAGCTGAAAGGGTCTTCAGTAGAGATGGATAGTCGAGCTGGGCTATCAGACGGTCACCTCTGTAGCTGTAGTGTCATTTTTCCTATGGTCCAATGTGTAAATTAAACAAAAAAGTGCACGTTTGTTATGATGTCCAAGATGGGGACCAGGATGTGGACATAATAAAAAATTAGGGAACATGATAGGAGACATTTCTACAATACATATAATCATTCTTATCTATCTAATACGATCACAACAGCTCTCCATACCTGCAGTCCACCACAAGGACCACTCTCTCTAATCCCTGAAAAATGAAATCATCCTCAGTGACGAAGAGAGGGGGCTAAGCGCCCCCCATGGTCTCAGAGCATTGACTCTTCTAAGAGTCCTAAGATTCCTGCTTACACTGATGGGGTGCAGCTGTGGGACCCTATTTTCAGAGATGATGTCCTCCACCCAACTCTCAAAAAGCTGAAAGGGTCTTCAGTAGAGATGGATAGTCGAGCTGGGCTATCAGACGGTCACCTCTGTAGCTGTAGTGTCATTTTTCCTATGGTCCAATGTGTAAATTAAACAAAAAAGTGCACGTTTGTTATGATGTCCAAGATGGGGACCAGGATGTGGACATAATAAAAAATTAGGGAACATGATAGGAGACATTTCTACAATACATATAATCATTCTTATCTATCTAATACGATCACAACAGCTCTCCATACCTGCAGTCCACCACAAGGACCACTCTCTCTAATCCCTGAAAAATGAAATCATCCTCAGTGACGAAGAGAGGGGGCTAAGCGCCCCCCATGGTCTCAGAGCATTGACTCTTCTAAGAGTCCTAAGATTCCTGCTCACACTGATGGGGTGCAGCTGTGGGACCCTATTTTCAGAGATGATGTCCTCCACCCAACTCTCAAAAAGCTGAAAGGGTCTTCAGTAGAGATGGATAGTCGAGCTGGGCTATCAGACGGTCACCTCTGTAGCTGTAGTGTCATTTTTCCTATGGTCCAATGTGTAAATTAAACAAAAAAGTGCACGTTTGTTATGATGTCCAAGATGGGGACCAGGATGTGGACATAATAAAAAAATAGGGAACATGATAGGAGACATTTCTACAATACATATAATCATTCTTATCTATCTAATACCTGCAGTCCACCACAAGGACCACCCTCTCTATTCCCTGAAAAGTGAAATCATCCTCAGTGACGAAGAGAGGGGGCTAAGCGCCCCCCATGGTCTCAGAGCATTGACTTTTCTAAGAGTCCTAAGAGTCCTGCTCACACTGATGGGGTGCAGCTGTGGGACCCTATTTTCAGAGATGATGTTCTCCACCCAACTCTCAAATAGCTGAAAGGGTCTTCAGTAGAGATGGATAGTCGAGCTGGGCTATCAGACGGTCACCTCTGTAGCTGTAGTGTCATTTTTCCTATGGTCCAATGTGTAAATTAAACAAAAAAGTGCACGTTTGTTATGATGTCCAAGATGGGGACCAGGATGTGGACATAATAAAAAATTAGGGAACATGATAGGAGACATTTCTACAATACATATAATCATTCTTATCTATTTAATACGATGACAACAGCTCTCCATACCTGCAGTCCACCACAAGGACCACCCTCTCTAATCCCTGAAAAATGAAATCATCCTCAGTGACGAAGAGAGGGGGCTAAGCGCCCCCCATGGTCTCAGAGCATTGACTCTTCTAAGAGTCCTAAGAGTCCTGCTCACACTGATGGGGTGCAGCTGTGGGACCCTATTTTCAGAGATGATGTCCTCCACCCAACTCTCAAAAAGCTGAAAGGGTCTTCAGTAGAGATGGATAGTCGAGCTGGGCTATCAGACGGTCACCTCTGTAGCTGTAGTGTCATTTTTCCTATGGTCCAATGTGTAAATTAAACAAAAAAGTGCACGTTTGTTATGATGTCCAAGATGGGGACCAGGATGTGGACATAATAAAAAATTAGGGAACATGATAGGAGACATTTCTACAATACATATAATCATTCTTATCTATCTAATACGATGACAACAGCTCTCCATACCGTATTTCATGGTCAATCCAGGTTTGTCAGTGATGGCACTGACATAATGTATGGCGTCTTTTTCGGGCGTTATCCTTTGCCTTTTCATTGTGAAAATCCAGTTGCCTATATCAAAGCAAATTCTACTACTTGTAAAGTATGCAGAAAATGAAATGTAGAACATATAACATCAACTGCTTAGGAACGCATCATAGGTTAGTACTTAAAAGGATATTGTCATGTTCTAGTCATAATGCAAGCTGGACATTTTTCATGTTACCCTGTAATCGCCGGCCTGTTCTAATGCTCACAAGCAAAGATATATGCTCAGCTGCTAAGGCTTCCCTCTGCCTTCTGAATGAAAATTGAATATGTCTGGCTCACTGTGTATATAGCAGGTGCTCAGAAAAAATAAGAGTCAATTCAAAAGAAATAGCTCTGGCACACTATAGTGATTAATACTGTAAGAAAAGAACTCTTGGAATGCTGAAAATTCTTTATTTGTGCAAAAGGATAATTCATCCAACGTTTCGACCTTGTTTTTAGGTCTTTATCAAGGATAAAGTTATCTAAGATCATAAAGGGTTACAAAACCATATAAACACGTAATTAGTACATAGTACAACATAACAGTACAATATATTGCTACTTGAGAGTACAATGGGTCAAATGACCATGAGGCACATACAAAAAATTTTTCCAAAGCCATAGTGAAAACATTTGTACTGAGGAAAGAAAATTTCCACATGACCTATCTGGAGAAACATTCTGGATCAAACAACCAAAAATAGTCAAGCAGGTAAATACACACCTATATGGATAACAGGATGATATGTGTTCAATTGTATAGCGTCATTGCCATTAAGGTACAAATGGAAAACTTGCAATCCTATATAGTGAAGGAAATGAACACATATCATATCAAAGAACACAGGAACATGGGTGTGAGAAAAACCTCAATGTTTATACTTTGTTCTTTATAATGGTGTGAACATGTATATGTCTCAGTACCTTATGCACTTGAGAATTCTAGTGAGTAGATGATGAAAGCCTATTCCAGAACTGGAATCGGTAAATAATTGTAGGTGGAATCTAAATGAAAAGATGGTACAAGTGTTATCATGACACGTGGGCTATAACACAATGGACCGTGTGACAAAGAAGAAAGGAGAGAAAGAAGAGGAAGAAAATGGAACTACCTGTAACATTACGTGATAGTCACTGGTAAGTATCACTTGACAATTCAGGTGAAAAAGGATTCCTTTATTAAAGGGTTCTCAGTCGCCTCAGGATCATGAAATACTAGGGTAAATGATATGAGAATGGGTAAGAAGCACCACTAAAGGAAATATGAGATGCAGGACATATATCTATAAACCCCTGAACTACATGATAGAAATAAAAAGAAGAAAAAAGAAAAAAAAGAAGAAAGAAGAAGAACACATAGAATGCGGAAAGAGAATGGGTACAACTACCTGAGTTACTGCAGGGAGGCCCCTGGTTGGTATTGTGAGGGTTAGTGGAATTCCTTCACTGAAGGGTTCTCAGTTGCCTCAGGTTCGTGAAAAATGCTATAGACAAATAATGCCCGGAGAAAAGGGGTTCATATACAGCGAATAATGGTAATACAAGGTACATGTGTCACATGTAATAGTATATATATATATATTGTACTAAGCTCTACACCAGAAATAGAAAGTAGTCCCTCTGTCTTTTGTCTAGGTGCCCTGAGTTATGTCCTGTAAACTGTCACAGCGACCCAGACACACATGTGTAGTAGGGGAATATCCCTGCTGAGATGCCAGTGCTAGAGCACTCGTTTGCTGTGGAGTTGAACGCTATGTGAGCAGTTCTTACCTTCAATGAGCAGAAGTCTCTTTTTTCAGATTTCAATATCTCTGTGGGTATCTGGCAGAAATATGGAATACTCTTTACTGCTAAGACCCTGTACACCACTCCCACTAAAGGGGGCTTTACACGCTGCGACATCGCTAATGCGGAGTCGTTGGGGTCACGGAATTTGTGACGCACATCCGGCCGCATTAGCGATGTTGCTGCGTGTGACACCGATGAGCGATTTTGCATCGTTGCAAAAACGTGCAAAATCGCTCATCGGTGACATGGGTCTCCATTCTCGATTATCGTTACTGCAGCAGTAACGATGTAGTTCGTCGCTCCTGCGGCAGCACACATCACTCCGTGTGACACCGCAGAAACGAGGAACCTCTCCTTACCTGCCTCCCAGCCGCTATGAGGAAGGAAGGAGGTGGGCGGGATGTTCCGGCCACTCATCTCCGCCCCTCCGCTGCTATTGGGCGGTCGCTCAGTGACGTCGCTGTGACGCCGCACGGACCGCCCCCTTAGAAAGGAGGCGGTTCGCCGGTCACAGCGACGTCGCCGGGCAGGTAAGTATGTGTGACGGGTCTGGTCGGTGTTGTGCGGCATGGGCAGCGATTTACCCGTGTCGCGCAACAGATGGGGGCGGGTACCCACACTAGCGATATCGGGACCGATATCGCAGTGTGTAAAGTAGCCTTTAGTCACATGACCAAGACTGTATCTGTGTCCCT
The DNA here is from genome assembly GCF_048569485.1 of Anomaloglossus baeobatrachus. NCBI lineage: Eukaryota > Metazoa > Chordata > Amphibia > Anura > Aromobatidae > Anomaloglossus > Anomaloglossus baeobatrachus. The sequence goes on along the minus strand of NW_027442060.1, from coordinate 145,936 downwards.
ACAACACACTTGAGACAAATGTGTGTGTGAGCCTGCATTGTGGGGTATATATAATATATTATAGAGCTGGGAAGGATCATTCTAAGCAGTGAGCTGTTCCAGTATTTGTAGGAAAATACCCAGTAGAAGCATCAAACACAGCACCAATACCTCCCATCAGTATCCCACCACAGTGCCATGTAACCCATGCCCTACACTCCCATCTACACCAATACTATACAGGCACAAACTAGTATATCTGACTAAAAGCCCCCAAAATATGAAGAACGGCCTATAGTTGAGTGTGGATATAAAATCTATGTGAGCAGAGCTAGAATAGAAATCACTGATCGCATTGAAGTCATTCTGACCATAAATCACCATGATATCAAGGTGAGGAGTTGTGTGTTACTGCTGGGAGGAAAGGGTTAACAGTGGAATATTAAGGTGCATTTCTGTGTGCAGTGTTACTAGTCAATGTAACAATTCAGTATGAGCTGCTCTTGGTGCCGGGGGAGGGAGATGCTCTCCTGAGCAAGATAGATGGGGAATGAACATAATATCTATATAGTGTAAGGCAGGGGGTCTCAAACTCGGCTGGGTGTATGGGCCGCACAGAGGAAAAAAATAATTTGGGGGGCTGCATTCTTTGCAAGACAAAGTGACATTTTTATTGGTACCATATATGTATATATTTTTTTCACACACCTTTGGATGACTGATTTTCAACATTTTTCACTTGTTTATTATAACAAATGTGCACATTCTTTGGTTAAATCTAAAAAAAATAAATGTGATGTTAAAAAAAAGTCATGCCTTATTTTGTTTTTTTTTACATTTTATCCCTTTCTTTTAACTAATAGTGTTACAATTATGACGCTAGCGTTTTGTGAAGGGAATGCTTTGCCTACTTCCGTGACTATGGCCTTCCGGAACTGCTGCATTTTGGCTGACCTCTCCGCCTCGGGAATAAGAGACATAAAGTTCTCCTTGTAGCGTGGGTCTAACAGTGTTACCAACCAGTAATGATTGTCGGCCAAGATGTTCTTAACGCGAGGGTCACGAGACAGGCAGCTTACCATAAAGTCATCCATGTGCGCCAGACTCTTAACAGCCATCACTTCAGTATCCAGACCAACACGATGACTGAACATGCTGTCCTCCTCCTTCTCCTCCTCCTCCTCATCTACCCTGTCCTCTGGCCAGCCACGCTGAACTGAGCATATGACTGGTATGCATGTCATATCCTCAATTTGGCCGGAGAGTTGCTCCATGTCTTCATCTTCCTCCTCGTCATAGTCCTCCACTGCACGTTGTGATGAGACGAGGCTGGGCTATGTGTTATCACCCACACCCACTACTGTTTCTTGCTCCAACTCATCGTGTTCCGCCTGCAATGCATCATGTTTGGTTTTGAGCAGAGACCGTTTTAGAAGGCAGAGAAGCGGTATGGTGACGCTAATAATGGCGTCATCGCCGCTCACCATCTTGGTGGAGTCCTCAAAGTTTTGGAGGATGGTACATAGGTCGGACATCCATCTCCACTCCTCAGGTGTTATGTGTGGAGTTTGACCCATTTCCCGACGGCTTAGGTGATGCAGGTACTCAACAACTGCCCTCTTCTGCTCACATATCCTGATCAACATGTGCAGAGTTGAATTCCAACGCGTGGGGACATCACACACCAGTCTGTGAGCCGGAAGATGCAAAGGACGCTGAAAGCCGGCAAGGCCGGCTGAAGCAGTAGGTGACTTTCGAAAATGTGCAGACAGGCGGCGAACTTTTACCAGCAGATGAGACAGCTCTGGGTATGACTTTAGAAACCGCTGAACCACGAGGTTGAGCACATGGGCCAAGCATGGAACATGTGTCAGCTGGCCTCGCCTCAAAGCCGCCACTAGGTTCCGGCCATTGTCACACACAACCTTTCCTGGCTTTAGGTTCAGAGGTGTGAGCCAGTGATCTGCATGCTGTTTTAGAGCTGTCCACACCTCTTCTGCATTGTGGGATTTGTCACTTATGCAGATTAGCTGCAGCACAGCCTGTTGCCGCTTCGCCGAGGCAGTGCTGCAGTGCTTCCAGCTTGGGACTGGTGTGGAGGGTAAAGTGGATGAGGATGCGCAGGAGGAGGAGGAGGCTGAAGAGCATGACATTCCGGAGCTGTAGAGTGTGGGTGAAACCCTGACTGAGGTAGGGCCTGCAAACCTTGGTGTGGGAAGGACTTGTTCCGTTCCTCGCTCAAACTGGGTCCCAGCTGGGCTGGGCTGGGTAGGGCGTTGTGGGGGGTTTGTCTATCTCCGTTTGAGGTGAGTTTGTTTAAGTTAGCCTTTTCTTTGGCGTTTTTTGGAGCCCTGCGGGTTGGGGAGTTGGTATCGCCCAGTAAGGCGTTCCCCGGGGGCTTGGATTGGGGTGACATTGTCAGTGGAAAACGGAGTTGAATTTTGGATTAGGAAATCGAAAACTGATCAGAGAGGTGTGGGTAGACTAGTCCGTTTGGGGATGGTTGTGGCATCTGATATGTGCCCGTTCAAGTGTCTCGGGAATTTTCAACAGATCCGTCCGAAGGTGGATGGCCCCTTATTATGTCACGAGGATGGGTCCTTTTTATCGAGATACCAATTTGTGAGTGTTTTTAGGGCATGTTTGAAGTCGTTGGGGTTAGATCCGAAGTCTTTCGGATTGGGGCAGCGACGGAGGCCTCTATATGCGGCCTACCGGAGGAGACAGTTAAGCAGATTGGTAGGTGGAAGTCGCAGCGCTTTAAGTCGTATGTACGTCCCCAGGTGGTTGTTGGCAATTGAGGGGAAAAGGGGGGGGGTATTAGGGTAGCAATGGGGGGGGGGGAGAGTGTGTGTTTTTTGTCAATTTGGTTTGGTGAGGCAATAAAATGGTGTCGTCTGTACATTTTGTATTGCAGAAGCACCCCCCCTTCCTTCCCTGGTCTGGATCCTTGGCCACTCTTATGTGTATTGGGGAGCCCGACGAGCGGACGCGAGATGGAACGGGAGACAGCTAGGTTTTGAGAAGGACCTGGCTCTCGTGCGATGGCTCGGTGTTCGGGGGTTAGGGTGGAACAGGGTGTTGCAGGAGGTGCATAGATACGCCCGGTTGGATAGACCTCCTGACATCTTAGTGTTGCATGCCGGGGGGAATGATTTGGGTGGGCGTCCTTTTCGAATCTTGATAAAGGACATCAAACATGATTTGTTACGGTTATGGGTGTCGTTTCCAGGTCTAACGATAGTCTGGTCGGAGATAGTAGCGAGAAAGAGTTGGCAGAAAGCGCGGTCAGTTGACAGGTTGAACAAGGCGCGGGCGAAGGTTAATAGGGCGATCTCGAAGTTTGTTAGTCGGAACGGGGGTATAGCAATACGGCATGTTGAGTTGGAAAGGACGGAAGAGGAATTTTGGTTGGCTGACGGGGTACACCTTAATGCGGTGGGAACTGACTTATGGGCTCTTGGCTTGCAGGGAGGTATTGAGAGGGCCCTTTGGTTGCGGGGGGTCTCAGGCACTTGAAGGGTTTCAAGGTGCCTTCGTTGTGGTGTTGTTTATTGGTGGGTCCTTGAAGTTGGTTTAAAATTGGTTCGGGGATTCATCCGGGTATGGATCCCCTCATTGGCAGAATTGATGGTCCCCTGGTGATTTTGGGGGGGAACCCCGACGGGGTATGTCGGGGCCCCTGGGGGTGTGGTTGGGGTTGACGGAGGATTAACCCTTACCATTTGGTGCTCCTGAGCCAGTGTGGGTAACGGCTGGGAGCAAGTTGAGGTTTTTTATTGCTCGGTTATGGGAATCACCAGGGTTTTGGTAGCTTCAAGGACCTTACCACATTGCAAATTTTATTGGTTATGTATTCTTGTTAATAAAATGGCTGCTATGGCCAAAATTATCCAAAGATAAATTTGTGTCTGTGTAATTACTTTTAAATAAGAAATGGGAATGGAGGTGTGGGGTATGAAAGGAAGACCGGAGTCAACAATTCCAGGGTCAAGCATGTTTATTTGCGTAAGCTTCGTTCCAGGGTAGAAAGGGTAAGAGTGCCTTTCAGAATTCGAAGTGGTCGGACTGTACGGACCACCAAGAACTGCAGGAGAGCTTGAACATCTTCCCATGGATTTGCGACATCCTCCCTCATCAGTTACGTAGGTAAGCAGGTTCTCAGCATTGCAGCCCATTTGTTGTCTTAAGTTAGTTAAGCGGGGTTAACTAACCTGTCAGTTCAGCCTCAGGTCTAAAGCAGAGGCCTGGACTCCACTCCTTACTCCTCACTCCACAACTCTCCTTAAAAACAACTGACTCCTTTTTCCTGCCCCGGGGTCTCCAGACCCCTAGGTGGGCGTTTCCTTCCGTCTGGTCCTGCCCACTGGTGTGCCTGTCTTTCCCTGGGGGAGGTGACTAGGATTTTCTGGTTGGCTTTGTGTGACTTAGGTGAGGGAAGTTGTTATGCGGGGGCCTATGTGTGACTACCTGCAGTGTCAGGGCGTCACATATGTATGTGTGTATGTCTGCTAAAGGAATCCGCACCGTCATATTTACAAACACAAAATTTTGCAGACACCTCATGTGACTCAGGGAACGTCGTAGACTATGTTTTAACAGGAATATTTAACCCCGCGCTTTACAGTTACTCTCCAAAAAACCTGCCTCCATTAAACTGAATGGAGGTGGGAGCTGCAAGTTATTAATAGCAGCTGTGATTGGTTGCTATAAGAACAAAGGACATTCATAGTATAAGAAGCTTATGTGTGAGATAATATGATGTCAGTGGGGAGACAGATAGAGAGAGACAGACACAGACTGAGAGACAAACAGACAGAGACAGATAGGCATAGACAGACAGGGAAAGAGACAGAGACAAACAGACAGAGGCAGACAGGGAAAGAGACAGACAGAGATAGACAGGGAAAAAAGGCAGACAGACAGAGACAGAGAAAGAGACAGAGGCAGATAGGGAAACAGACAGAGACAAACATACAGAGACAGGCAGGAGAAAAGGCAGACCGACAGGGAAAGAGACAGACAGGGGAAGAGACAGACAGAGAGAGACAGACAGATAGAGACAGACAAAGAAATACAGAGATAGACAGGGAAAGAGACAAACGGGGAATGAGTCAGACAGAGAGAGACAAAGAGAGACAGGCAGAGAGAGACAGGGAAAGAGACAGACAGGGGAAGAGAAAGACTGAGACAGACAAAGAAATACAGAGACAGACAGGGGAAGAGACAGACAGGGGAAGAGACAGACAGGGGAAGAGACAGACAGACAGGGAAAGAGACAGACCTGGAAAAGAGACAGACCTGGAAAAGAGACAGGCCTGGAAAAGAGACAGACAGACATAGAAACAGACAGCCACAAAGAGAGAGAGAGACAGACAGACACAGAGAGACAGACAGAGATAGAGAGACAGACAGACATGGATAGAGATAGAGACACACAGAGACAGACAGATGACAGAGACTGGGAGAGAGACAGACAGAAGCATAAATCCCTAACTAAAACTTAACATTTAATGATAGTTTTAAAAGGTAAAAAAACACAAATCATGTAAATAGAATGACTCTCTTCTGTGCATAGAGTCAACATTTTGTGTTTGTAAATATGACGGTGCGGATTCCTTTAGCAGACATACACACATACATATGTGACGCCCTGACACTGCAGGTAGTCACACATAGGCCCCCGCATAACAACTTCCCTCACCTAAGTCACACAAAGCCAACCAGAAAACCCTAGTCACCTCCCCCAGGGAAAGACAGGCACACCAGTGGGCAGGACCAGACGGAAGGAAACGCCCACCTAGGGGTCTGGAGACCCCGGGGCAGGAAAAAGGAGTCAGTTGTTTTTAAGGAGAGTTGTGGAGTGAGGAGTAAGGAGTGGAGTCCAGGCCTCTGCTTTAGACCTGAGGCTGAACTGACAGGTTAGTTAACCCCGCTTAACTAACTTAAGATAACAAATGGGCTGCAATGCTGAGAACCTGCTTACCTACGTAACTGATGAGGGAGGATGTCGCAAATCCATGGGAAGATGTTCAAGCTCTCCTGCAGTTCTTGGTGGCCCGTACAGTCCGACCACTTCGAATTCTGAAAGGCACTCTTACCCTTTCTACCCTGGAACGAAGCTTAGGCAAATAAACATGCTTGACCCTGGAATTGTTGACTCCGGTCTTCCTTTCATACCCCACACCTCCATTCCCATTTCTTATTTAAAAGTAATTACACAGACACAAATTTATCTTTGGATAATTTTGGCCATAGCAGCCATTTTATTAACAAGAATACATAACCAATAAAATTTGCAATGTGGTAAGGTCCTTGAAGCTACCAAAACCCTGGTGATTCCCATAACCGAGCAATAAAAAACCTCAACTTGCTCCCAGCCGTTACCCACACTGGCTCAGGAGCACCAAATGGTAAGGGTTAATCCTCCGTCAACCCCAACCACACCCCCAGGGGCCCCGACATACCCCGTCGGGGTTCCCCCCCAAAATCACCAGGGGACCATCAATTCTGCCAATGAGGGGATCCATACCCGGATGAATCCCCGAACCAATTTTAAACCAACTTCAAGGACCCACCAATAAATAACACCACAACGAAGGCACCTTGAAACCCTTCAAGTGCCTGAGACCCCCCGCAACCAAAGGGCCCTCTCAATACCTCCCTGCAAGCCAAGAGCCCATAAGTCAGTTCCCACCGCATTAAGGTGTACCCCGTCAGCCAACCAAAATTCCTCTTCCGTCCTTTCCAACTCAACATGCCGTATTGCTATACCCCCGTTCCGACTAACAAACTTCGAGATCGCCCTATTAACCTTCGCCCGCGCCTTGTTCAACCTGTCAACTGACCGCGCTTTCTGCCAACTCTTTCTCGCTACTATCTCCGACCAGACTATCGTTAGACCTGGAAACGACACCCATAACCGTAACAAATCATGTTTGATGTCCTTTATCAAGATTCGAAAAGGACGCCCACCCAAATCATTCCCCCCGGCATGCAACACTAACATGTCAGGAGGTCTGTCCAACCGGGCGTATCTATGCACCTCCTGCAACACCCTGTTCCACCCTAACCCCCGAACACCGAGCCATCGCACGAGAGCCAGGTCCTTCTCAAAACCTAGCTGTCTCCCGTTCCATCTCGCGTCCGCTCGTCGGGCTCCCCAATACACATAAGAGTGGCCAAGGATCCAGACCAGGGAAGGAAGAGGGGGTGCTTCTGCAATACAAAATGTACAGACGACACCATTTTATTGCCTCACCAAACCAAATTGACAAAAAACACACACTCTCACCCCCCCCATTGCTACCCTAATACCCCCCCTTTTCCCCTCAATTGCCAACAACCACCTGGGGACGTACATACGACTTAAAGCGCTGCGACTTCCACCTACCAATCTGCTTAACTGTCTCCTCCGGTAGGCCGCATATAGAGGCCTCCGTCGCTGCCCCAATCCGAAAGACTTCGGATCTAACCCCAACGACTTCAAACATGCCCTAAAAACACTCACAAATTGGTATCTCGATAAAAAGGACCCATCCTCGTGACATAATAAGGGGCCATCCACCTTCGGACGGATCTGTTGAAAATTCCCGAGACACTTGAACGGGCACATATCAGATGCCACAACCATCCCCAAACGGACTAGTCTACCCACACCTCTCTGATCAGTTTTCGATTTCCTAATCCAAAATTCAACTCCGTTTTCCACTGACATAATGTCACCCCAATCCAAGCCCCCGGGGAACGCCTTACTGGGCGATACCAACTCCCCAACCCGCAGGGCTCCAAAAAATGCCAAAGAAAGGCTAACTTAAACAAACTCACCTCAAACGGAGATAGACAAACCCCCCACAACGCCCTACCCAGCCGGGTAGGGACCCAGCCCAGCCCAGCTGGGACCCAGTTTGAGCGAGGAACGGAACAAGTCCTTCCCACACCAAGGTTTGCAGGCCCTACCTCAGTCAGGGTTTCACCCACACTCTACAGCTCCGGAATGTCATGCTCTTCAGCCTCCTCCTCCTCCTGCGCATCCTCATCCACTTTACCCTCCACACCAGTCCCAAGCTGGAAGCACTGCAGCACTGCCTCGGCGAAGCGGCAACAGACTGTGCTGCAGCTAATCTGCATAGGTGAAAAACCCCACAATGCAGAAGAGGTGTGGACAGCTCTAAAACAGCATGCAGATCACTGGCTCACACCTCTGAACCTAAAGCCAGGAAAGGTTGTGTGTGACAATGGCCGGAACCTGGTGGCGGCTTTGAGGCGAGGCCAGCTGACACATGTTCCATGCATGGCCCATGTGCTCAACCTCGTGGTTCAGCGGTTTCTAAAGTCATACCCAGAGCTGTCTGATCTGCTGGTAAAAGTTCGCTGCCTGTCTGCACATTTTCGAAAGTCACCTACTGCTTCAGCCGGCCTTGCCGGCTTTCAGCGTCGTTTGCATCTTCCGGCTCACAGACTGGTGTGTGATGTCCCCACGCGTTGGAATTCAACTCTGCACATGTTGATCAGGATATGTGAGCAGAAGAGGGCAGTTGTTGAGTACCTGCATCACCTAAGCCGTCGGGAAATGGGTCAAACTCCACACATAACACCTGAGGAGTGGAGATGGATGTCCGACCTATGTACCATCCTCCAAAACTTTGAGGACTCCACCAAGATGGTGAGCGGCGATGACGCCATTATTAGCGTCACCATACCGCTTCTCTGCCTTCTAAAACGGTCTCTGCTCAAAACCAAACATGATGCATTGCAGGCGGAACACGATGAGTTGGAGCAAGAAACAGTAGTGGGTGTGGGTGATAACACACAGTCCAGCCTCGTCTCATCACAACGTGCAGTGGAGGACTATGACGAGGAGGAGGATGAAGACATGGAGCAACTCTCCGGCCAAATTGAGGATATGACATGCATACCAATCATATGCTCAGTTCAGCGTGGCTGGCCAGAGGACAGGGTAGATGATGAGGAGGAGGAGGAGGAGGAGGAGGAGGAGGAGAAGGAGGAGGACAGCATGTTCAGTCATCGTGTTGGTCTGGATACTGAAGTGATGGCTGTTAAGAGTCTGGCGCACATGGATGACTTTATGGTAAGCTGCCTGTCTCGTGACCCTCGCGTTAAGAACATCTTGGCCGACAATCATTACTGGTTGGTAACACTGTTAGACCCACGCTACAAGGAGAACTTTATGTCTCTTATTCCCGAGGCGGAGAGGTCAGCCAAAATGCAGCAGTTCCGGAAGGCCATAGTCACGGAAGTAGGCAAAGCATTCCCTTCACAAAACGCTAGCGTCATAATTGTAACACTATTAGTTAAAAGAAAGGGATAAAATGTAAAAAAAAACAAAATAAGGCATGACTTTTTTTAACATCAAATTTTTTTTTTTTAGATTTAACCAAAGAATGTGCACATTTGTTATAATAAACAAGTGAAAAATGTTGAAAATCAGTCATCCAAAGGTGTGTGAAAAAAATATATATATATGGTACCAATAAAAATGTCACTTTGTCCTGCAAAGAATGCAGCCCCCCAAATTATTTTTTTCCTCTGTGCGGCCCATACACCCAGCCGAGTTTGAGACCCCCTGCCTTACACTATATAGATATCATGTTCATTCCCCATCTATCTTGCTCAGGAGAGCATCTCCCTCCCCCGGCACCAAGAGCAGCTCATATTGAATTGTTACATTGACTAGTAACACTGCACACAGAAATGCACCTTAATATTCCACTGTTAACCCTTTCCTCCCAGCAGTAACACACAACTCCTCACCTTGATATCATGGTGATTTATGGTCAGAATGACTTCAATGCGATCAGTGATTTCTATTCTAGCTCTGCTCACATAGATTTTATATCCACACTCAACTATAGGCCGTTCTTCATATTTTGGGGGCTTTTAGTCAGATATACTAGTTTGTGCCTGTATAGTATTGGTGTAGATGGGAGTGTAGGGCATGGGTTACATGGCACTGTGGTGGGATACTGATGGGAGGTATTGGTGCTGTGTTTGATGCTTCTACTGGGTATTTTCCTACAAATACTGGAACAGCTCACTGCTTAGAATGATCCTTCCCAGCTCTATAATATATTATATATACCCCACAATGCAGGCTCACACACACATTTGTCTCAAGTGTGTTGTAGGGACACAGATACAGTCTTGGTCATGTGACTAAAGGCTACTTTACACACTGCGATATCAGTCCCGATATCGCTAGTGTGGGTACCCGCCCCATCTGTTGCGCGACACGGGCAAATCGCTGCCCATGCCGCACAACACCGACCAGACCCGTCACACATACTTACCTGACCGGCGACGTCGCTGTGACCGGCGAACCGCCTCCTTTCTAAGGGGGCGGTCCGTGCGGCGTCACAGCGACGTCACTGAGCGACCGCCCAATAGCAGCGGAGGGGCGGAGATGAGTGGCCGGAACATCCCGCCCACCTCCTTCCTTCCTCATAGCGGCTGGGAGGCAGGTAAGGAGAGGTTCCTCGTTTCTGCGGTGTCACACGGAGTGATGTGTGCTGCCGCAGGAGCGACGAACTACATCGTTACTGCTGCAGTAACGATAATCGAGAATGGAGACCCATGTCACCGATGAGCGATTTTGCACGTTTTTGCAACGATGCAAAATCGCTCATCGGTGTCACACGCAGCAACATCGCTAATGCGGCCGGATGTGCGTCACAAATTCCGTGACCCCAACGACTCCGCATTAGCGATGTCGCAGCGTGTAAAGCCCCCTTTAGTGGGAGTGGTGTACAGGGTCTTAGCAGTAAAGAGTATTCCATATTTCTGCCAGATACCCACAGAGATATTGAAATCTGAAAAAAGAGACTTCTGCTCATTGAAGGTAAGAACTGCTCACATAGCGTTCAACTCCACAGCAAACGAGTGCTCTAGCACTGGCATCTCAGCAGGGATATTCCCCTACTACACATGTGTGTCTGGGTCGCTGTGACAGTTTACAGGACATAACTCAAGGCACCTAGATAGAAGGCAGAGGTACTGGGATTGGTTGGTTTTTGGTGACGGAGGTGCAGGGGCTGGCGCCCATGTGCAGTGCTGGCTAAGGTATATTGATGATATTTTGATTTTTTGGCAGGGCACTGTGGAGCAGCTCGAGACATTTATGGAGGAACTTAATAACAACACCTTTAACATCAGATTGACGCATAAGCATAGCAGCAGTTGCGTTGACTTCCTGGATATTAAAATTTCATTCGGTTCTGAGCGAATTGTTCAGACCGACGTCCATAGGAAGGAAACATCAGTCAACGCACTGCTGCATGCTTCTTCTGCTCATACCCCCTCCACCATCCGGGCCGTACCGACTGGCCAGTTCCTCAGGATGAAGCAAATTTGTTCGTCAGACACTGCTTTTGAACAACAGTCTGCCGACCTCCAGCGCCATAGGGGTGGCAAAGGCGGTCTTCCCCCGGTCTGCCTCAGCAACGGACACTAGCCAATAGTGACTAGTGAGATCAAGGGTAGAAAAATAATTTGCAGTTCTCAATGCAGCTAGCGATTCCTCAATACGGGGGAGTGGTGCTGTCCTTCTTCTTTAACAGGACCAACGGAGCTGCCCAAAGGCTACAACTGTCACGGATAACCCCAGCCGCCTTCATGTTGCTCAACATGTCCTTGGTACACTGGTAATGTGAAGGTGGTATTGGCTTATAGCTCTCTTTGATGGGTGGGTGTGCACCTGTGGGGATGTAGTGTTGGACCCCTTTTATTCCCCCAAAATCTAGCGGATGTTTGCTGAAGACTTGCTCGCTCGTATTCTTGCACTACCCTGTGGACCCGCTTCTTGTGATGTGAAGGTGTGGAGTCAGTGCCTACGTGTAATTCCTTACACCACTCCTCTGGCTGACTTGGTGAGCAGTCACTGACTGGGTGGGGTGCAGTAATAGTGGATGCTGCTACTTGGATAGCATGTGTATCTACTGTGAACAGCTTATCAATGGTGGCAAGTCGGGGCAGCTTAACCTCCTGCTCTCCGCAGTTTAACACTCTCACGGGCACTCTTCCCTTCCGCACTAATGAATAAAACTATGATGTAAATATCATATAGATACCCCACAATTGTAAATAAAGGTAGGTTATGGGAAAAGGGGGAACAGGGAAAGAGGAAAATAGTGTAATAAAGTATACCTTCTGGGGGTGAGAGGAAATGGCAGCACAGCCAGTGGAGGTGAAGCAAAAGGAAGCCTGCAACTAAAGAGTTGAGAGCGTTATCACATGGTGACTGAGCCTGATTGTAAAGGGAGCATAGAGTGGAGCATACTCTGGGCACGTTAGAACCCAAGTTCTTAAACCATGAATATGGACCCCTTTTATTCTCCCAAAGTCTAGCGGATGTTTGCTGAAGACTTGCTCGTATTCTTGCACTACCCTGTGGACCCGCTTCTTGTGATGTGAAGGTGTGGAGTCAGTGCCTACGTGTAATTCCTTACACCACTCCTCTGGTTGACTTGGTGAGCTGTCACTGAATGGGTGTGGTGAAGTAACGGTGGATGCTGTGGCTTGGATATCATATTAAATATAGGGACCCCCATACAGTAGTATGAGAAATTTTTTTGTATTCAATGATCGGTATTACCTTCAGGGGCGCGGCACGTGGACGTGCGTTCCATTAGCCTCACTGCATTCCACTCCCATACAGGAAGTGGGCGCAGCTATTACTACGGTCGCACATAAAAGAACCCACAGCCACCACTGCACACAGCTGACTCCACCACTGGAAACCCACTTCTACACCAACGCAGGTAAGACAGGATCGGCACCTCTATGCTCCCGTTACAATCAGGCTCAGTCACCATGTGATAATGCTCTCAACAATTTAGTTGCAGGCTTCCCCTTCCTTCACCTCCACTGGCTGTGCTGCCATTTCCTCTCCCCCCTGGAAGGTATACTTTATTACACTATTTTCCTGTTTCCCTCTTCTCCCTTTTCCCATAACCTACCTTTATCTGCATTTGTGGGGTATCTATATACTATTTATATCACAGTTTTATTCATTAATACGGAAGGGAAGAGTGCGCGTGAGAGTGTTGAACTGCGGAGAGCAAGAGGTTAAGCTGCCCCGATTTGCCACCATTGATAAGCTGTTCACAGTAGATACACATGCTATCCAAGCAGCAGCAGCATCCACCATTACTGCACCCCACCCAGTCAGTGACAGCTCACCAAGTCAGCCAGAGGAGTGGTGTCAGGAATTACACGTAGGCACTGACTACACACCTTCACATCACAAGAAGGGGGTGCAAGTGTGACGCCCTGGACTAGCCAGTTAGTCACAGACATAACACACACACACACCCCCTTTCCCGGATAGTTACACTAGTCAGACACAAAACCGTTGTTGCCTCCCTCCAGGGGCTGATGTCCACACCAGGTGGGGCGGTGCCAGGCGGTTGGCCCCACCCACCAAGGAGTTCACAGGCCTGGAGGTGGGAAAACCAGTTAGTTAGTTGAAGTTCAGTTAAGAGTTGAACCGTGGAGGTAGTGAGTTCAGGGAACAGCCCAGTTTTGGGTAGGAGTGCAAAACTGCTAGTGTCTGGGTCAGATCCCAGGCACTATGGGGAGATAAGGTATGCACACCAGTGACTATGTAAGGGGAATACATGAAATAGCAGAAACTGCTGTGTGAATACTGACTTGAAAAATTCAATAGCTATATGCAAGAGTGAATATGTGAAAAATGGAATCTGCATTACTGCCATGAACATATGAATCAAGAGAAATTTAGCTACTGAATTGATCAATGCAATAGAGCCCCAACACTACGCCAAAGTATTTCTCTACGTTGGGGTCCCTAGCTTGTGTGTGTCCTCTCATGCAGTTAAAAAACCTACCGTGTATGGGAAGCTGAGACCCAGGCTATTTATGCGTATGATATGGATTGGCAATAGGTGTGGTTGGGGAGGGTTCACAAACGAAAAAATACTAACAAATAGGAATAACGTTTGGAACACCATTCTAAGTCCGAACTGGGTGCAAAAACCTAAAAAAACATCACTATGGGGAGATAAGGTATGCACACCAGTGACTATGTAAGGGGAATACATGAAATAGCAGAAACTGCTGTGTGAATACTGACTTGAAAAATCCAATAGCATTAATTCACATAATCCTAGTGACTGCGCACACAACATGGCCAAACGAAAACAAAAGACAGTACCTGGCCATTCAATCAATCGTATGGAGACGATTATCTCGGGATTGCAAGATAACCAAACAAAACTTTTAGTGGATTTATACTTATTTTATTAAATATCATCTCCACCAAACAGGACAAGCTTGCATCTGTTATAGTTTTGGAGAAAAATGTGTTCATTTCATGTATGCGCGAAATGCCTTAAAAATGGCTTTAAAATGGATTTGGAGCATGGAGACGATTATCTCGGGATTGCAAGATAACCAAACAAAACTTTTAATGGATTTCTACTTATTTTATTAAATATCATCTCCACCAAACAGGACAAGCTTGCATCTGTTATAGTTTTGGAGAAAAATGTGTTCATTTCATGTATGCGCGAAATGCCTTAAAAATGGCTTTAAAATGGATTTGGAGCATGGAGACGATTATCTCGGGATTGCAAGATAACCAAACAAAACTTTTAGTGGATTTCTACTTATTTTATTAAATATCATCTCCACCAAACAGGACAAGCTTGCATCTGTTATAGTTTTGGAGAAAAATGTGTTCATTTCATGTATGCGCGAAATGCCTTAAAAATGGCTTTAAAATGGATTTGGAGCATGGAGACGATTATCTCGGGATTGCAAGATAACCAAACAAAACTTTTAGTGGATTTCTACTTATTTTATTAAATATCATCTCCACCAAACAGGACAAGCTTGCATCTGTTATAGTTTTGGAGAAAAATGTGTTCATTTCATGTATGCGCGAAATGCCTTAAAAATGGCTTTAAAATGGATTTGGAGCATGGAGACGATTATCTCGGGATTGCAAGATAACCAAACAAAACTTTTAGTGGATTTCTACTTATTTTATTAAATATCATCTCCACCAAACAGGACAAGCTTGCATCTGTTATAGTTTTGGAGAAAAATGTGTTCATTTCATGTATGCGCGAAATGCCTTAAAAATGGCTTTAAAATGGATTTGGAGCATGGAGACGATTATCTCGGGATTGCAAGATAACCAAACAAAACTTTTAGTGGATTTCTACTTATTTTATTAAATATCATCTCCACCAAACAGGACAAGCTTGCATCTGTTATAGTTTTGGAGAAAAATGTGTTCATTTCATGTATGCGCGAAATGCCTTAAAAATGGCTTTAAAATGGATTTGGAGCATGGAGACGATTATCTCGGGATTGCAAGATAACCAAACAAAACTTTTAGTGGATTTCTACTTATTTTATTAAATATCATCTCCACCAAACAGGACAAGCTTGCATCTGTTATAGTTTTGGAGAAAAATGTGTTCATTTCATGTATGCGCGAAATGCCTTAAAAATGGCTTTAAAATGGATTTGGAGCATGGAGACGATTATCTCGGGATTGCAAGATAACCAAACAAAACTTTTAGTGGATTTCTACTTATTTTATTAAATATCATCTCCACCAAACAGGACAAGCTTGCATCTGTTATAGTTTTGGAGAAAAATGTGTTCATTTCATGTATGCGCGAAATGCCTTAAAAATGGCTTTAAAATGGATTTGGAGCATGGAGACGATTATCTCGGGATTGCAAGATAACCAAACAAAACTTTTAGTGGATTTCTACTTATTTTATTAAATATCATCTCCACCAAACAGGACAAGCTTGCATCTGTTATAGTTTTGGAGAAAAATGTGTTCATTTCATGTATGCGCGAAATGCCTTAAAAATGGCTTTAAAATGGATTTGGAGCATGGAGACGATTATCTCGGGATTGCAAGATAACCAAACAAAACTTTTAGTGGATTTCTACTTATTTTATTAAATATCATCTCCACCAAACAGGACAAGCTTGCATCTGTTATAGTTTTGGAGAAAAATGTGTTCATTTCATGTATGCGCGAAATGCCTTAAAAATGGCTTTAAAATGGATTTGGAGCATGGAGACGATTATCTCGGGATTGCAAGATAACCAAACAAAACTTTTAGTGGATTTCTACTTATTTTATTAAATATCATCTCCACCAAACAGGACAAGCTTGCATCTGTTATAGTTTTGGAGAAAAATGTGTTCATTTCATGTATGCGCGAAATGCCTTAAAAATGGCTTTAAAATGGATTTGGAGCATGGAGACGATTATCTCGGGATTGCAAGATAACCAAACAAAACTTTTAGTGGATTTCTACTTATTTTATTAAATATCATCTCCACCAAACAGGACAAGCTTGCATCTGTTATAGTTTTGGAGAAAAATGTGTTCATTTCATGTATGCGCGAAATGCCTTAAAAATGGCTTTAAAATGGATTTGGAGCATGGAGACGATTATCTCGGGATTGCAAGATAACCAAACAAAACTTTTAGTGGATTTCTACTTATTTTATTAAATATCATCTCCACCAAACAGGACAAGCTTGCATCTGTTATAGTTTTGGAGAAAAATGTGTTCATTTCATGTATGCGCGAAATGCCTTAAAAATGGCTTTAAAATGGATTTGGAGCATGGAGACGATTATCTCGGGATTGCAAGATAACCAAACAAAACTTTTAGTGGATTTCTACTTATTTTATTAAATATCATCTCCACCAAACAGGACAAGCTTGCATCTGTTATAGTTTTGGAGAAAAATGTGTTCATTTCATGTATGCGCGAAATGCCTTAAAAATGGCTTTAAAATGGATTTGGAGCATGGAGACGATTATCTCGGGATTGCAAGATAACCAAACAAAACTTTTAGTGGATTTCTACTTATTTTATTAAATATCATCTCCACCAAACAGGACAAGCTTGCATCTGTTATAGTTTTGGAGAAAAATGTGTTCATTTCATGTATGCGCGAAATGCCTTAAAAATGGCTTTAAAATGGATTTGGAGCATGGAGACGATTATCTCGGGATTGCAAGATAACCAAACAAAACTTTTAGTGGATTTCTACTTATTTTATTAAATATCATCTCCACCAAACAGGACAAGCTTGCATCTGTTATAGTTTTGGAGAAAAATGTGTTCATTTCATGTATGCGCGAAATGCCTTAAAAATGGCTTTAAAATGGATTTGGAGCATGGAGACGATTATCTCGGGATTGCAAGATAACCAAACAAAACTTTTAGTGGATTTCTACTTATTTTATTAAATATCATCTCCACCAAACAGGACAAGCTTGCATCTGTTATAGTTTTGGAGAAAAATGTGTTCATTTCATGTATGCGCGAAATGCCTTAAAAATGGCTTTAAAATGGATTTGGAGCATGGAGACGATTATCTCGGGATTGCAAGATAACCAAACAAAACTTTTAGTGGATTTCTACTTATTTTATTAAATATCATCTCCACCAAACAGGACAAGCTTGCATCTGTTATAGTTTTGGAGAAAAATGTGTTCATTTCATGTATGCGCGAAATGCCTTAAAAATGGCTTTAAAATGGATTTGGAGCATGGAGACGATTATCTCGGGATTGCAAGATAACCAAACAAAACTTTTAGTGGATTTCTACTTATTTTATTAAATATCATCTCCACCAAACAGGACAAGCTTGCATCTGTTATAGTTTTGGAGAAAAATGTGTTCATTTCATGTATGCGCGAAATGCCTTAAAAATGGCTTTAAAATGGATTTGGAGCATGGAGACGATTATCTCGGGATTGCAAGATAACCAAACAAAACTTTTAGTGGATTTCTACTTATTTTATTAAATATCATCTCCACCAAACAGGACAAGCTTGCATCTGTTATAGTTTTGGAGAAAAATGTGTTCATTTCATGTATGCGCGAAATGCCTTAAAAATGGCTTTAAAATGGATTTGGAGCATGGAGACGATTATCTCGGGATTGCAAGATAACCAAACAAAACTTTTAGTGGATTTCTACTTATTTTATTAAATATCATCTCCACCAAACAGGACAAGCTTGCATCTGTTATAGTTTTGGAGAAAAATGTGTTCATTTCATGTATGCGCGAAATGCCTTAAAAATGGCTTTAAAATGGATTTGGAGCATGGAGACGATTATCTCGGGATTGCAAGATAACCAAACAAAACTTTTAGTGGATTTCTACTTATTTTATTAAATATCATCTCCACCAAACAGGACAAGCTTGCATCTGTTATAGTTTTGGAGAAAAATGTGTTCATTTCATGTATGCGCGAAATGCCTTAAAAATGGCTTTAAAATGGATTTGGAGCATGGAGACGATTATCTCGGGATTGCAAGATAACCAAACAAAACTTTTAGTGGATTTCTACTTATTTTATTAAATATCATCTCCACCAAACAGGACAAGCTTGCATCTGTTATAGTTTTGGAGAAAAATGTGTTCATTTCATGTATGCGCGAAATGCCTTAAAAATGGCTTTAAAATGGATTTGGAGCATGGAGACGATTATCTCGGGATTGCAAGATAACCAAACAAAACTTTTAGTGGATTTCTACTTATTTTATTAAATATCATCTCCACCAAACAGGACAAGCTTGCATCTGTTATAGTTTTGGAGAAAAATGTGTTCATTTCATGTATGCGCGAAATGCCTTAAAAATGGCTTTAAAATGGATTTGGAGCATGGAGACGATTATCTCGGGATTGCAAGATAACCAAACAAAACTTTTAGTGGATTTCTACTTATTTTATTAAATATCATCTCCACCAAACAGGACAAGCTTGCATCTGTTATAGTTTTGGAGAAAAATGTGTTCATTTCATGTATGCGCGAAATGCCTTAAAAATGGCTTTAAAATGGATTTGGAGCATGGAGACGATTATCTCGGGATTGCAAGATAACCAAACAAAACTTTTAGTGGATTTCTACTTATTTTATTAAATATCATCTCCACCAAACAGGACAAGCTTGCATCTGTTATAGTTTTGGAGAAAAATGTGTTCATTTCATGTATGCGCGAAATGCCTTAAAAATGGCTTTAAAATGGATTTGGAGCATGGAGACGATTATCTCGGGATTGCAAGATAACCAAACAAAACTTTTAGTGGATTTCTACTTATTTTATTAAATATCATCTCCACCAAACAGGACAAGCTTGCATCTGTTATAGTTTTGGAGAAAAATGTGTTCATTTCATGTATGCGCGAAATGCCTTAAAAATGGCTTTAAAATGGATTTGGAGCATGGAGACGATTATCTCGGGATTGCAAGATAACCAAACAAAACTTTTAGTGGATTTCTACTTATTTTATTAAATATCATCTCCACCAAACAGGACAAGCTTGCATCTGTTATAGTTTTGGAGAAAAATGTGTTCATTTCATGTATGCGCGAAATGCCTTAAAAATGGCTTTAAAATGGATTTGGAGCATGGAGACGATTATCTCGGGATTGCAAGATAACCAAACAAAACTTTTAGTGGATTTCTACTTATTTTATTAAATATCATCTCCACCAAACAGGACAAGCTTGCATCTGTTATAGTTTTGGAGAAAAATGTGTTCATTTCATGTATGCGCGAAATGCCTTAAAAATGGCTTTAAAATGGATTTGGAGCATGGAGACGATTATCTCGGGATTGCAAGATAACCAAACAAAACTTTTAGTGGATTTCTACTTATTTTATTAAATATCATCTCCACCAAACAGGACAAGCTTGCATCTGTTATAGTTTTGGAGAAAAATGTGTTCATTTCATGTATGCGCGAAATGCCTTAAAAATGGCTTTAAAATGGATTTGGAGCATGGAGACGATTATCTCGGGATTGCAAGATAACCAAACAAAACTTTTAGTGGATTTCTACTTATTTTATTAAATATCATCTCCACCAAACAGGACAAGCTTGCATCTGTTATAGTTTTGGAGAAAAATGTGTTCATTTCATGTATGCGCGAAATGCCTTAAAAATGGCTTTAAAATGGATTTGGAGCATGGAGACGATTATCTCGGGATTGCAAGATAACCAAACAAAACTTTTAGTGGATTTCTACTTATTTTATTAAATATCATCTCCACCAAACAGGACAAGCTTGCATCTGTTATAGTTTTGGAGAAAAATGTGTTCATTTCATGTATGCGCGAAATGCCTTAAAAATGGCTTTAAAATGGATTTGGAGCATGGAGACGATTATCTCGGGATTGCAAGATAACCAAACAAAACTTTTAGTGGATTTCTACTTATTTTATTAAATATCATCTCCACCAAACAGGACAAGCTTGCATCTGTTATAGTTTTGGAGAAAAATGTGTTCATTTCATGTATGCGCGAAATGCCTTAAAAATGGCTTTAAAATGGATTTGGAGCATGGAGACGATTATCTCGGGATTGCAAGATAACCAAACAAAACTTTTAGTGGATTTCTACTTATTTTATTAAATATCATCTCCACCAAACAGGACAAGCTTGCATCTGTTATAGTTTTGGAGAAAAATGTGTTCATTTCATGTATGCGCGAAATGCCTTAAAAATGGCTTTAAAATGGATTTGGAGCATGGAGACGATTATCTCGGGATTGCAAGATAACCAAACAAAACTTTTAGTGGATTTCTACTTATTTTATTAAATATCATCTCCACCAAACAGGACAAGCTTGCATCTGTTATAGTTTTGGAGAAAAATGTGTTCATTTCATGTATGCGCGAAATGCCTTAAAAATGGCTTTAAAATGGATTTGGAGCATGGAGACGATTATCTCGGGATTGCAAGATAACCAAACAAAACTTTTAGTGGATTTCTACTTATTTTATTAAATATCATCTCCACCAAACAGGACAAGCTTGCATCTGTTATAGTTTTGGAGAAAAATGTGTTCATTTCATGTATGCGCGAAATGCCTTAAAAATGGCTTTAAAATGGATTTGGAGCATGGAGACGATTATCTCGGGATTGCAAGATAACCAAACAAAACTTTTAGTGGATTTCTACTTATTTTATTAAATATCATCTCCACCAAACAGGACAAGCTTGCATCTGTTATAGTTTTGGAGAAAAATGTGTTCATTTCATGTATGCGCGAAATGCCTTAAAAATGGCTTTAAAATGGATTTGGAGCATGGAGACGATTATCTCGGGATTGCAAGATAACCAAACAAAACTTTTAGTGGATTTCTACTTATTTTATTAAATATCATCTCCACCAAACAGGACAAGCTTGCATCTGTTATAGTTTTGGAGAAAAATGTGTTCATTTCATGTATGCGCGAAATGCCTTAAAAATGGCTTTAAAATGGATTTGGAGCATGGAGACGATTATCTCGGGATTGCAAGATAACCAAACAAAACTTTTAGTGGATTTCTACTTATTTTATTAAATATCATCTCCACCAAACAGGACAAGCTTGCATCTGTTATAGTTTTGGAGAAAAATGTGTTCATTTCATGTATGCGCGAAATGCCTTAAAAATGGCTTTAAAATGGATTTGGAGCATGGAGACGATTATCTCGGGATTGCAAGATAACCAAACAAAACTTTTAGTGGATTTCTACTTATTTTATTAAATATCATCTCCACCAAACAGGACAAGCTTGCATCTGTTATAGTTTTGGAGAAAAATGTGTTCATTTCATGTATGCGCGAAATGCCTTAAAAATGGCTTTAAAATGGATTTGGAGCATGGAGACGATTATCTCGGGATTGCAAGATAACCAAACAAAACTTTTAGTGGATTTCTACTTATTTTATTAAATATCATCTCCACCAAACAGGACAAGCTTGCATCTGTTATAGTTTTGGAGAAAAATGTGTTCATTTCATGTATGCGCGAAATGCCTTAAAAATGGCTTTAAAATGGATTTGGAGCATGGAGACGATTATCTCGGGATTGCAAGATAACCAAACAAAACTTTTAGTGGATTTCTACTTATTTTATTAAATATCATCTCCACCAAACAGGACAAGCTTGCATCTGTTATAGTTTTGGAGAAAAATGTGTTCATTTCATGTATGCGCGAAATGCCTTAAAAATGGCTTTAAAATGGATTTGGAGCATGGAGACGATTATCTCGGGATTGCAAGATAACCAAACAAAACTTTTAGTGGATTTCTACTTATTTTATTAAATATCATCTCCACCAAACAGGACAAGCTTGCATCTGTTATAGTTTTGGAGAAAAATGTGTTCATTTCATGTATGCGCGAAATGCCTTAAAAATGGCTTTAAAATGGATTTGGAGCATGGAGACGATTATCTCGGGATTGCAAGATAACCAAACAAAACTTTTAGTGGATTTCTACTTATTTTATTAAATATCATCTCCACCAAACAGGACAAGCTTGCATCTGTTATAGTTTTGGAGAAAAATGTGTTCATTTCATGTATGCGCGAAATGCCTTAAAAATGGCTTTAAAATGGATTTGGAGCATGGAGACGATTATCTCGGGATTGCAAGATAACCAAACAAAACTTTTAGTGGATTTCTACTTATTTTATTAAATATCATCTCCACCAAACAGGACAAGCTTGCATCTGTTATAGTTTTGGAGAAAAATGTGTTCATTTCATGTATGCGCGAAATGCCTTAAAAATGGCTTTAAAATGGATTTGGAGCATGGAGACGATTATCTCGGGATTGCAAGATAACCAAACAAAACTTTTAGTGGATTTCTACTTATTTTATTAAATATCATCTCCACCAAACAGGACAAGCTTGCATCTGTTATAGTTTTGGAGAAAAATGTGTTCATTTCATGTATGCGCGAAATGCCTTAAAAATGGCTTTAAAATGGATTTGGAGCATGGAGACGATTATCTCGGGATTGCAAGATAACCAAACAAAACTTTTAGTGGATTTCTACTTATTTTATTAAATATCATCTCCACCAAACAGGACAAGCTTGCATCTGTTATAGTTTTGGAGAAAAATGTGTTCATTTCATGTATGCGCGAAATGCCTTAAAAATGGCTTTAAAATGGATTTGGAGCATGGAGACGATTATCTCGGGATTGCAAGATAACCAAACAAAACTTTTAGTGGATTTCTACTTATTTTATTAAATATCATCTCCACCAAACAGGACAAGCTTGCATCTGTTATAGTTTTGGAGAAAAATGTGTTCATTTCATGTATGCGCGAAATGCCTTAAAAATGGCTTTAAAATGGATTTGGAGCATGGAGACGATTATCTCGGGATTGCAAGATAACCAAACAAAACTTTTAGTGGATTTCTACTTATTTTATTAAATATCATCTCCACCAAACAGGACAAGCTTGCATCTGTTATAGTTTTGGAGAAAAATGTGTTCATTTCATGTATGCGCGAAATGCCTTAAAAATGGCTTTAAAATGGATTTGGAGCATGGAGACGATTATCTCGGGATTGCAAGATAACCAAACAAAACTTTTAGTGGATTTCTACTTATTTTATTAAATATCATCTCCACCAAACAGGACAAGCTTGCATCTGTTATAGTTTTGGAGAAAAATGTGTTCATTTCATGTATGCGCGAAATGCCTTAAAAATGGCTTTAAAATGGATTTGGAGCATGGAGACGATTATCTCGGGATTGCAAGATAACCAAACAAAACTTTTAGTGGATTTCTACTTATTTTATTAAATATCATCTCCACCAAACAGGACAAGCTTGCATCTGTTATAGTTTTGGAGAAAAATGTGTTCATTTCATGTATGCGCGAAATGCCTTAAAAATGGCTTTAAAATGGATTTGGAGCATGGAGACGATTATCTCGGGATTGCAAGATAACCAAACAAAACTTTTAGTGGATTTCTACTTATTTTATTAAATATCATCTCCACCAAACAGGACAAGCTTGCATCTGTTATAGTTTTGGAGAAAAATGTGTTCATTTCATGTATGCGCGAAATGCCTTAAAAATGGCTTTAAAATGGATTTGGAGCATGGAGACGATTATCTCGGGATTGCAAGATAACCAAACAAAACTTTTAGTGGATTTCTACTTATTTTATTAAATATCATCTCCACCAAACAGGACAAGCTTGCATCTGTTATAGTTTTGGAGAAAAATGTGTTCATTTCATGTATGCGCGAAATGCCTTAAAAATGGCTTTAAAATGGATTTGGAGCATGGAGACGATTATCTCGGGATTGCAAGATAACCAAACAAAACTTTTAGTGGATTTCTACTTATTTTATTAAATATCATCTCCACCAAACAGGACAAGCTTGCATCTGTTATAGTTTTGGAGAAAAATGTGTTCATTTCATGTATGCGCGAAATGCCTTAAAAATGGCTTTAAAATGGATTTGGAGCATGGAGACGATTATCTCGGGATTGCAAGATAACCAAACAAAACTTTTAGTGGATTTCTACTTATTTTATTAAATATCATCTCCACCAAACAGGACAAGCTTGCATCTGTTATAGTTTTGGAGAAAAATGTGTTCATTTCATGTATGCGCGAAATGCCTTAAAAATGGCTTTAAAATGGATTTGGAGCATGGAGACGATTATCTCGGGATTGCAAGATAACCAAACAAAACTTTTAGTGGATTTCTACTTATTTTATTAAATATCATCTCCACCAAACAGGACAAGCTTGCATCTGTTATAGTTTTGGAGAAAAATGTGTTCATTTCATGTATGCGCGAAATGCCTTAAAAATGGCTTTAAAATGGATTTGGAGCATGGAGACGATTATCTCGGGATTGCAAGATAACCAAACAAAACTTTTAGTGGATTTCTACTTATTTTATTAAATATCATCTCCACCAAACAGGACAAGCTTGCATCTGTTATAGTTTTGGAGAAAAATGTGTTCATTTCATGTATGCGCGAAATGCCTTAAAAATGGCTTTAAAATGGATTTGGAGCATGGAGACGATTATCTCGGGATTGCAAGATAACCAAACAAAACTTTTAGTGGATTTCTACTTATTTTATTAAATATCATCTCCACCAAACAGGACAAGCTTGCATCTGTTATAGTTTTGGAGAAAAATGTGTTCATTTCATGTATGCGCGAAATGCCTTAAAAATGGCTTTAAAATGGATTTGGAGCATGGAGACGATTATCTCGGGATTGCAAGATAACCAAACAAAACTTTTAGTGGATTTCTACTTATTTTATTAAATATCATCTCCACCAAACAGGACAAGCTTGCATCTGTTATAGTTTTGGAGAAAAATGTGTTCATTTCATGTATGCGCGAAATGCCTTAAAAATGGCTTTAAAATGGATTTGGAGCATGGAGACGATTATCTCGGGATTGCAAGATAACCAAACAAAACTTTTAGTGGATTTCTACTTATTTTATTAAATATCATCTCCACCAAACAGGACAAGCTTGCATCTGTTATAGTTTTGGAGAAAAATGTGTTCATTTCATGTATGCGCGAAATGCCTTAAAAATGGCTTTAAAATGGATTTGGAGCATGGAGACGATTATCTCGGGATTGCAAGATAACCAAACAAAACTTTTAGTGGATTTCTACTTATTTTATTAAATATCATCTCCACCAAACAGGACAAGCTTGCATCTGTTATAGTTTTGGAGAAAAATGTGTTCATTTCATGTATGCGCGAAATGCCTTAAAAATGGCTTTAAAATGGATTTGGAGCATGGAGACGATTATCTCGGGATTGCAAGATAACCAAACAAAACTTTTAGTGGATTTCTACTTATTTTATTAAATATCATCTCCACCAAACAGGACAAGCTTGCATCTGTTATAGTTTTGGAGAAAAATGTGTTCATTTCATGTATGCGCGAAATGCCTTAAAAATGGCGTTTAAAATGGATTTGGAGCATGGAGACGATTATCTCGGGATTGCAAGATAACCAAACAAAACTTTTAGTGGATTTCTACTTATTTTATTAAATATCATCTCCACCAAACAGGACAAGCTTGCATCTGTTATAGTTTTGGAGAAAAATGTGTTCATTTCATGTATGCGCGAAATGCCTTAAAAATGGCTTTAAAATGGATTTGGAGCATGGAGACGATTATCTCGGGATTGCAAGATAACCAAACAAAACTTTTAGTGGATTTCTACTTATTTTATTAAATATCATCTCCACCAAACAGGACAAGCTTGCATCTGTTATAGTTTTGGAGAAAAATGTGTTCATTTCATGTATGCGCGAAATGCCTTAAAAATGGCTTTAAAATGGATTTGGAGCATGGAGACGATTATCTCGGGATTGCAAGATAACCAAACAAAACTTTTAGTGGATTTCTACTTATTTTATTAAATATCATCTCCACCAAACAGGACAAGCTTGCATCTGTTATAGTTTTGGAGAAAAATGTGTTCATTTCATGTATGCGCGAAATGCCTTAAAAATGGCTTTAAAATGGATTTGGAGCATGGAGACGATTATCTCGGGATTGCAAGATAACCAAACAAAACTTTTAGTGGATTTCTACTTATTTTATTAAATATCATCTCCACCAAACAGGACAAGCTTGCATCTGTTATAGTTTTGGAGAAAAATGTGTTCATTTCATGTATGCGCGAAATGCCTTAAAAATGGCTTTAAAATGGATTTGGAGCATGGAGACGATTATCTCGGGATTGCAAGATAACCAAACAAAACTTTTAGTGGATTTCTACTTATTTTATTAAATATCATCTCCACCAAACAGGACAAGCTTGCATCTGTTATAGTTTTGGAGAAAAATGTGTTCATTTCATGTATGCGCGAAATGCCTTAAAAATGGCTTTAAAATGGATTTGGAGCATGGAGACGATTATCTCGGGATTGCAAGATAACCAAACAAAACTTTTAGTGGATTTCTACTTATTTTATTAAATATCATCTCCACCAAACAGGACAAGCTTGCATCTGTTATAGTTTTGGAGAAAAATGTGTTCATTTCATGTATGCGCGAAATGCCTTAAAAATGGCTTTAAAATGGATTTGGAGCATGGAGACGATTATCTCGGGATTGCAAGATAACCAAACAAAACTTTTAGTGGATTTCTACTTATTTTATTAAATATCATCTCCACCAAACAGGACAAGCTTGCATCTGTTATAGTTTTGGAGAAAAATGTGTTCATTTCATGTATGCGCGAAATGCCTTAAAAATGGCTTTAAAATGGATTTGGAGCATGGAGACGATTATCTCGGGATTGCAAGATAACCAAACAAAACTTTTAGTGGATTTCTACTTATTTTATTAAATATCATCTCCACCAAACAGGACAAGCTTGCATCTGTTATAGTTTTGGAGAAAAATGTGTTCATTTCATGTATGCGCGAAATGCCTTAAAAATGGCTTTAAAATGGATTTGGAGCATGGAGACGATTATCTCGGGATTGCAAGATAACCAAACAAAACTTTTAGTGGATTTCTACTTATTTTATTAAATATCATCTCCACCAAACAGGACAAGCTTGCATCTGTTATAGTTTTGGAGAAAAATGTGTTCATTTCATGTATGCGCGAAATGCCTTAAAAATGGCTTTAAAATGGATTTGGAGCATGGAGACGATTATCTCGGGATTGCAAGATAACCAAACAAAACTTTTAGTGGATTTCTACTTATTTTATTAAATATCATCTCCACCAAACAGGACAAGCTTGCATCTGTTATAGTTTTGGAGAAAAATGTGTTCATTTCATGTATGCGCGAAATGCCTTAAAAATGGCTTTAAAATGGATTTGGAGCATGGAGACGATTATCTCGGGATTGCAAGATAACCAAACAAAACTTTTAGTGGATTTCTACTTATTTTATTAAATATCATCTCCACCAAACAGGACAAGCTTGCATCTGTTATAGTTTTGGAGAAAAATGTGTTCATTTCATGTATGCGCGAAATGCCTTAAAAATGGCTTTAAAATGGATTTGGAGCATGGAGACGATTATCTCGGGATTGCAAGATAACCAAACAAAACTTTTAGTGGATTTCTACTTATTTTATTAAATATCATCTCCACCAAACAGGACAAGCTTGCATCTGTTATAGTTTTGGAGAAAAATGTGTTCATTTCATGTATGCGCGAAATGCCTTAAAAATGGCTTTAAAATGGATTTGGAGCATGGAGACGATTATCTCGGGATTGCAAGATAACCAAACAAAACTTTTAGTGGATTTCTACTTATTTTATTAAATATCATCTCCACCAAACAGGACAAGCTTGCATCTGTTATAGTTTTGGAGAAAAATGTGTTCATTTCATGTATGCGCGAAATGCCTTAAAAATGGCTTTAAAATGGATTTGGAGCATGGAGACGATTATCTCGGGATTGCAAGATAACCAAACAAAACTTTTAGTGGATTTCTACTTATTTTATTAAATATCATCTCCACCAAACAGGACAAGCTTGCATCTGTTATAGTTTTGGAGAAAAATGTGTTCATTTCATGTATGCGCGAAATGCCTTAAAAATGGCTTTAAAATGGATTTGGAGCATGGAGACGATTATCTCGGGATTGCAAGATAACCAAACAAAACTTTTAGTGGATTTCTACTTATTTTATTAAATATCATCTCCACCAAACAGGACAAGCTTGCATCTGTTATAGTTTTGGAGAAAAATGTGTTCATTTCATGTATGCGCGAAATGCCTTAAAAATGGCTTTAAAATGGATTTGGAGCATGGAGACGATTATCTCGGGATTGCAAGATAACCAAACAAAACTTTTAGTGGATTTCTACTTATTTTATTAAATATCATCTCCACCAAACAGGACAAGCTTGCATCTGTTATAGTTTTGGAGAAAAATGTGTTCATTTCATGTATGCGCGAAATGCCTTAAAAATGGCTTTAAAATGGATTTGGAGCATGGAGACGATTATCTCGGGATTGCAAGATAACCAAACAAAACTTTTAGTGGATTTCTACTTATTTTATTAAATATCATCTCCACCAAACAGGACAAGCTTGCATCTGTTATAGTTTTGGAGAAAAATGTGTTCATTTCATGTATGCGCGAAATGCCTTAAAAATGGCTTTAAAATGGATTTGGAGCATGGAGACGATTATCTCGGGATTGCAAGATAACCAAACAAAACTTTTAGTGGATTTCTACTTATTTTATTAAATATCATCTCCACCAAACAGGACAAGCTTGCATCTGTTATAGTTTTGGAGAAAAATGTGTTCATTTCATGTATGCGCGAAATGCCTTAAAAATGGCTTTAAAATGGATTTGGAGCATGGAGACGATTATCTCGGGATTGCAAGATAACCAAACAAAACTTTTAGTGGATTTCTACTTATTTTATTAAATATCATCTCCACCAAACAGGACAAGCTTGCATCTGTTATAGTTTTGGAGAAAAATGTGTTCATTTCATGTATGCGCGAAATGCCTTAAAAATGGCTTTAAAATGGATTTGGAGCATGGAGACGATTATCTCGGGATTGCAAGATAACCAAA
The DNA here is from genome assembly GCF_048569485.1 of Anomaloglossus baeobatrachus. NCBI lineage: Eukaryota > Metazoa > Chordata > Amphibia > Anura > Aromobatidae > Anomaloglossus > Anomaloglossus baeobatrachus. The sequence goes on along the minus strand of NW_027442060.1, from coordinate 116,561 downwards.
CAAAACTTTTAGTGGATTTCTACTTATTTTATTAAATATCATCTCCACCAAACAGGACAAGCTTGCATCTGTTATAGTTTTGGAGAAAAATGTGTTCATTTCATGTATGCGCGAAATGCCTTAAAAATGGCTTTAAAATGGATTTGGAGCATGGAGACGATTATCTCGGGATTGCAAGATAACCAAACAAAACTTTTAGTGGATTTCTACTTATTTTATTAAATATCATCTCCACCAAACAGGACAAGCTTGCATCTGTTATAGTTTTGGAGAAAAATGTGTTCATTTCATGTATGCGCGAAATGCCTTAAAAATGGCTTTAAAATGGATTTGGAGCATGGAGACGATTATCTCGGGATTGCAAGATAACCAAACAAAACTTTTAGTGGATTTCTACTTATTTTATTAAATATCATCTCCACCAAACAGGACAAGCTTGCATCTGTTATAGTTTTGGAGAAAAATGTGTTCATTTCATGTATGCGCGAAATGCCTTAAAAATGGCTTTAAAATGGATTTGGAGCATGGAGACGATTATCTCGGGATTGCAAGATAACCAAACAAAACTTTTAGTGGATTTCTACTTATTTTATTAAATATCATCTCCACCAAACAGGACAAGCTTGCATCTGTTATAGTTTTGGAGAAAAATGTGTTCATTTCATGTATGCGCGAAATGCCTTAAAAATGGCTTTAAAATGGATTTGGAGCATGGAGACGATTATCTCGGGATTGCAAGATAACCAAACAAAACTTTTAGTGGATTTCTACTTATTTTATTAAATATCATCTCCACCAAACAGGACAAGCTTGCATCTGTTATAGTTTTGGAGAAAAATGTGTTCATTTCATGTATGCGCGAAATGCCTTAAAAATGGCTTTAAAATGGATTTGGAGCATGGAGACGATTATCTCGGGATTGCAAGATAACCAAACAAAACTTTTAGTGGATTTCTACTTATTTTATTAAATATCATCTCCACCAAACAGGACAAGCTTGCATCTGTTATAGTTTTGGAGAAAAATGTGTTCATTTCATGTATGCGCGAAATGCCTTAAAAATGGCTTTAAAATGGATTTGGAGCATGGAGACGATTATCTCGGGATTGCAAGATAACCAAACAAAACTTTTAGTGGATTTCTACTTATTTTATTAAATATCATCTCCACCAAACAGGACAAGCTTGCATCTGTTATAGTTTTGGAGAAAAATGTGTTCATTTCATGTATGCGCGAAATGCCTTAAAAATGGCTTTAAAATGGATTTGGAGCATGGAGACGATTATCTCGGGATTGCAAGATAACCAAACAAAACTTTTAGTGGATTTCTACTTATTTTATTAAATATCATCTCCACCAAACAGGACAAGCTTGCATCTGTTATAGTTTTGGAGAAAAATGTGTTCATTTCATGTATGCGCGAAATGCCTTAAAAATGGCTTTAAAATGGATTTGGAGCATGGAGACGATTATCTCGGGATTGCAAGATAACCAAACAAAACTTTTAGTGGATTTCTACTTATTTTATTAAATATCATCTCCACCAAACAGGACAAGCTTGCATCTGTTATAGTTTTGGAGAAAAATGTGTTCATTTCATGTATGCGCGAAATGCCTTAAAAATGGCTTTAAAATGGATTTGGAGCATGGAGACGATTATCTCGGGATTGCAAGATAACCAAACAAAACTTTTAGTGGATTTCTACTTATTTTATTAAATATCATCTCCACCAAACAGGACAAGCTTGCATCTGTTATAGTTTTGGAGAAAAATGTGTTCATTTCATGTATGCGCGAAATGCCTTAAAAATGGCTTTAAAATGGATTTGGAGCATGGAGACGATTATCTCGGGATTGCAAGATAACCAAACAAAACTTTTAGTGGATTTCTACTTATTTTATTAAATATCATCTCCACCAAACAGGACAAGCTTGCATCTGTTATAGTTTTGGAGAAAAATGTGTTCATTTCATGTATGCGCGAAATGCCTTAAAAATGGCTTTAAAATGGATTTGGAGCATGGAGACGATTATCTCGGGATTGCAAGATAACCAAACAAAACTTTTAGTGGATTTCTACTTATTTTATTAAATATCATCTCCACCAAACAGGACAAGCTTGCATCTGTTATAGTTTTGGAGAAAAATGTGTTCATTTCATGTATGCGCGAAATGCCTTAAAAATGGCTTTAAAATGGATTTGGAGCATGGAGACGATTATCTCGGGATTGCAAGATAACCAAACAAAACTTTTAGTGGATTTCTACTTATTTTATTAAATATCATCTCCACCAAACAGGACAAGCTTGCATCTGTTATAGTTTTGGAGAAAAATGTGTTCATTTCATGTATGCGCGAAATGCCTTAAAAATGGCTTTAAAATGGATTTGGAGCATGGAGACGATTATCTCGGGATTGCAAGATAACCAAACAAAACTTTTAGTGGATTTCTACTTATTTTATTAAATATCATCTCCACCAAACAGGACAAGCTTGCATCTGTTATAGTTTTGGAGAAAAATGTGTTCATTTCATGTATGCGCGAAATGCCTTAAAAATGGCTTTAAAATGGATTTGGAGCATGGAGACGATTATCTCGGGATTGCAAGATAACCAAACAAAACTTTTAGTGGATTTCTACTTATTTTATTAAATATCATCTCCACCAAACAGGACAAGCTTGCATCTGTTATAGTTTTGGAGAAAAATGTGTTCATTTCATGTATGCGCGAAATGCCTTAAAAATGGCTTTAAAATGGATTTGGAGCATGGAGACGATTATCTCGGGATTGCAAGATAACCAAACAAAACTTTTAGTGGATTTCTACTTATTTTATTAAATATCATCTCCACCAAACAGGACAAGCTTGCATCTGTTATAGTTTTGGAGAAAAATGTGTTCATTTCATGTATGCGCGAAATGCCTTAAAAATGGCTTTAAAATGGATTTGGAGCATGGAGACGATTATCTCGGGATTGCAAGATAACCAAACAAAACTTTTAGTGGATTTCTACTTATTTTATTAAATATCATCTCCACCAAACAGGACAAGCTTGCATCTGTTATAGTTTTGGAGAAAAATGTGTTCATTTCATGTATGCGCGAAATGCCTTAAAAATGGCTTTAAAATGGATTTGGAGCATGGAGACGATTATCTCGGGATTGCAAGATAACCAAACAAAACTTTTAGTGGATTTCTACTTATTTTATTAAATATCATCTCCACCAAACAGGACAAGCTTGCATCTGTTATAGTTTTGGAGAAAAATGTGTTCATTTCATGTATGCGCGAAATGCCTTAAAAATGGCTTTAAAATGGATTTGGAGCATGGAGACGATTATCTCGGGATTGCAAGATAACCAAACAAAACTTTTAGTGGATTTCTACTTATTTTATTAAATATCATCTCCACCAAACAGGACAAGCTTGCATCTGTTATAGTTTTGGAGAAAAATGTGTTCATTTCATGTATGCGCGAAATGCCTTAAAAATGGCTTTAAAATGGATTTGGAGCATGGAGACGATTATCTCGGGATTGCAAGATAACCAAACAAAACTTTTAGTGGATTTCTACTTATTTTATTAAATATCATCTCCACCAAACAGGACAAGCTTGCATCTGTTATAGTTTTGGAGAAAAATGTGTTCATTTCATGTATGCGCGAAATGCCTTAAAAATGGCTTTAAAATGGATTTGGAGCATGGAGACGATTATCTCGGGATTGCAAGATAACCAAACAAAACTTTTAGTGGATTTCTACTTATTTTATTAAATATCATCTCCACCAAACAGGACAAGCTTGCATCTGTTATAGTTTTGGAGAAAAATGTGTTCATTTCATGTATGCGCGAAATGCCTTAAAAATGGCTTTAAAATGGATTTGGAGCATGGAGACGATTATCTCGGGATTGCAAGATAACCAAACAAAACTTTTAGTGGATTTCTACTTATTTTATTAAATATCATCTCCACCAAACAGGACAAGCTTGCATCTGTTATAGTTTTGGAGAAAAATGTGTTCATTTCATGTATGCGCGAAATGCCTTAAAAATGGCTTTAAAATGGATTTGGAGCATGGAGACGATTATCTCGGGATTGCAAGATAACCAAACAAAACTTTTAGTGGATTTCTACTTATTTTATTAAATATCATCTCCACCAAACAGGACAAGCTTGCATCTGTTATAGTTTTGGAGAAAAATGTGTTCATTTCATGTATGCGCGAAATGCCTTAAAAATGGCTTTAAAATGGATTTGGAGCATGGAGACGATTATCTCGGGATTGCAAGATAACCAAACAAAACTTTTAGTGGATTTCTACTTATTTTATTAAATATCATCTCCACCAAACAGGACAAGCTTGCATCTGTTATAGTTTTGGAGAAAAATGTGTTCATTTCATGTATGCGCGAAATGCCTTAAAAATGGCTTTAAAATGGATTTGGAGCATGGAGACGATTATCTCGGGATTGCAAGATAACCAAACAAAACTTTTAGTGGATTTCTACTTATTTTATTAAATATCATCTCCACCAAACAGGACAAGCTTGCATCTGTTATAGTTTTGGAGAAAAATGTGTTCATTTCATGTATGCGCGAAATGCCTTAAAAATGGCTTTAAAATGGATTTGGAGCATGGAGACGATTATCTCGGGATTGCAAGATAACCAAACAAAACTTTTAGTGGATTTCTACTTATTTTATTAAATATCATCTCCACCAAACAGGACAAGCTTGCATCTGTTATAGTTTTGGAGAAAAATGTGTTCATTTCATGTATGCGCGAAATGCCTTAAAAATGGCTTTAAAATGGATTTGGAGCATGGAGACGATTATCTCGGGATTGCAAGATAACCAAACAAAACTTTTAGTGGATTTCTACTTATTTTATTAAATATCATCTCCACCAAACAGGACAAGCTTGCATCTGTTATAGTTTTGGAGAAAAATGTGTTCATTTCATGTATGCGCGAAATGCCTTAAAAATGGCTTTAAAATGGATTTGGAGCATGGAGACGATTATCTCGGGATTGCAAGATAACCAAACAAAACTTTTAGTGGATTTCTACTTATTTTATTAAATATCATCTCCACCAAACAGGACAAGCTTGCATCTGTTATAGTTTTGGAGAAAAATGTGTTCATTTCATGTATGCGCGAAATGCCTTAAAAATGGCTTTAAAATGGATTTGGAGCATGGAGACGATTATCTCGGGATTGCAAGATAACCAAACAAAACTTTTAGTGGATTTCTACTTATTTTATTAAATATCATCTCCACCAAACAGGACAAGCTTGCATCTGTTATAGTTTTGGAGAAAAATGTGTTCATTTCATGTATGCGCGAAATGCCTTAAAAATGGCTTTAAAATGGATTTGGAGCATGGAGACGATTATCTCGGGATTGCAAGATAACCAAACAAAACTTTTAGTGGATTTCTACTTATTTTATTAAATATCATCTCCACCAAACAGGACAAGCTTGCATCTGTTATAGTTTTGGAGAAAAATGTGTTCATTTCATGTATGCGCGAAATGCCTTAAAAATGGCTTTAAAATGGATTTGGAGCATGGAGACGATTATCTCGGGATTGCAAGATAACCAAACAAAACTTTTAGTGGATTTCTACTTATTTTATTAAATATCATCTCCACCAAACAGGACAAGCTTGCATCTGTTATAGTTTTGGAGAAAAATGTGTTCATTTCATGTATGCGCGAAATGCCTTAAAAATGGCTTTAAAATGGATTTGGAGCATGGAGACGATTATCTCGGGATTGCAAGATAACCAAACAAAACTTTTAGTGGATTTCTACTTATTTTATTAAATATCATCTCCACCAAACAGGACAAGCTTGCATCTGTTATAGTTTTGGAGAAAAATGTGTTCATTTCATGTATGCGCGAAATGCCTTAAAAATGGCTTTAAAATGGATTTGGAGCATGGAGACGATTATCTCGGGATTGCAAGATAACCAAACAAAACTTTTAGTGGATTTCTACTTATTTTATTAAATATCATCTCCACCAAACAGGACAAGCTTGCATCTGTTATAGTTTTGGAGAAAAATGTGTTCATTTCATGTATGCGCGAAATGCCTTAAAAATGGCTTTAAAATGGATTTGGAGCATGGAGACGATTATCTCGGGATTGCAAGATAACCAAACAAAACTTTTAGTGGATTTCTACTTATTTTATTAAATATCATCTCCACCAAACAGGACAAGCTTGCATCTGTTATAGTTTTGGAGAAAAATGTGTTCATTTCATGTATGCGCGAAATGCCTTAAAAATGGCTTTAAAATGGATTTGGAGCATGGAGACGATTATCTCGGGATTGCAAGATAACCAAACAAAACTTTTAGTGGATTTCTACTTATTTTATTAAATATCATCTCCACCAAACAGGACAAGCTTGCATCTGTTATAGTTTTGGAGAAAAATGTGTTCATTTCATGTATGCGCGAAATGCCTTAAAAATGGCTTTAAAATGGATTTGGAGCATGGAGACGATTATCTCGGGATTGCAAGATAACCAAACAAAACTTTTAGTGGATTTCTACTTATTTTATTAAATATCATCTCCACCAAACAGGACAAGCTTGCATCTGTTATAGTTTTGGAGAAAAATGTGTTCATTTCATGTATGCGCGAAATGCCTTAAAAATGGCTTTAAAATGGATTTGGAGCATGGAGACGATTATCTCGGGATTGCAAGATAACCAAACAAAACTTTTAGTGGATTTCTACTTATTTTATTAAATATCATCTCCACCAAACAGGACAAGCTTGCATCTGTTATAGTTTTGGAGAAAAATGTGTTCATTTCATGTATGCGCGAAATGCCTTAAAAATGGCTTTAAAATGGATTTGGAGCATGGAGACGATTATCTCGGGATTGCAAGATAACCAAACAAAACTTTTAGTGGATTTCTACTTATTTTATTAAATATCATCTCCACCAAACAGGACAAGCTTGCATCTGTTATAGTTTTGGAGAAAAATGTGTTCATTTCATGTATGCGCGAAATGCCTTAAAAATGGCTTTAAAATGGATTTGGAGCATGGAGACGATTATCTCGGGATTGCAAGATAACCAAACAAAACTTTTAGTGGATTTCTACTTATTTTATTAAATATCATCTCCACCAAACAGGACAAGCTTGCATCTGTTATAGTTTTGGAGAAAAATGTGTTCATTTCATGTATGCGCGAAATGCCTTAAAAATGGCTTTAAAATGGATTTGGAGCATGGAGACGATTATCTCGGGATTGCAAGATAACCAAACAAAACTTTTAGTGGATTTCTACTTATTTTATTAAATATCATCTCCACCAAACAGGACAAGCTTGCATCTGTTATAGTTTTGGAGAAAAATGTGTTCATTTCATGTATGCGCGAAATGCCTTAAAAATGGCTTTAAAATGGATTTGGAGCATGGAGACGATTATCTCGGGATTGCAAGATAACCAAACAAAACTTTTAGTGGATTTCTACTTATTTTATTAAATATCATCTCCACCAAACAGGACAAGCTTGCATCTGTTATAGTTTTGGAGAAAAATGTGTTCATTTCATGTATGCGCGAAATGCCTTAAAAATGGCTTTAAAATGGATTTGGAGCATGGAGACGATTATCTCGGGATTGCAAGATAACCAAACAAAACTTTTAGTGGATTTCTACTTATTTTATTAAATATCATCTCCACCAAACAGGACAAGCTTGCATCTGTTATAGTTTTGGAGAAAAATGTGTTCATTTCATGTATGCGCGAAATGCCTTAAAAATGGCTTTAAAATGGATTTGGAGCATGGAGACGATTATCTCGGGATTGCAAGATAACCAAACAAAACTTTTAGTGGATTTCTACTTATTTTATTAAATATCATCTCCACCAAACAGGACAAGCTTGCATCTGTTATAGTTTTGGAGAAAAATGTGTTCATTTCATGTATGCGCGAAATGCCTTAAAAATGGCTTTAAAATGGATTTGGAGCATGGAGACGATTATCTCGGGATTGCAAGATAACCAAACAAAACTTTTAGTGGATTTCTACTTATTTTATTAAATATCATCTCCACCAAACAGGACAAGCTTGCATCTGTTATAGTTTTGGAGAAAAATGTGTTCATTTCATGTATGCGCGAAATGCCTTAAAAATGGCTTTAAAATGGATTTGGAGCATGGAGACGATTATCTCGGGATTGCAAGATAACCAAACAAAACTTTTAGTGGATTTCTACTTATTTTATTAAATATCATCTCCACCAAACAGGACAAGCTTGCATCTGTTATAGTTTTGGAGAAAAATGTGTTCATTTCATGTATGCGCGAAATGCCTTAAAAATGGCTTTAAAATGGATTTGGAGCATGGAGACGATTATCTCGGGATTGCAAGATAACCAAACAAAACTTTTAGTGGATTTCTACTTATTTTATTAAATATCATCTCCACCAAACAGGACAAGCTTGCATCTGTTATAGTTTTGGAGAAAAATGTGTTCATTTCATGTATGCGCGAAATGCCTTAAAAATGGCTTTAAAATGGATTTGGAGCATGGAGACGATTATCTCGGGATTGCAAGATAACCAAACAAAACTTTTAGTGGATTTCTACTTATTTTATTAAATATCATCTCCACCAAACAGGACAAGCTTGCATCTGTTATAGTTTTGGAGAAAAATGTGTTCATTTCATGTATGCGCGAAATGCCTTAAAAATGGCTTTAAAATGGATTTGGAGCATGGAGACGATTATCTCGGGATTGCAAGATAACCAAACAAAACTTTTAGTGGATTTCTACTTATTTTATTAAATATCATCTCCACCAAACAGGACAAGCTTGCATCTGTTATAGTTTTGGAGAAAAATGTGTTCATTTCATGTATGCGCGAAATGCCTTAAAAATGGCTTTAAAATGGATTTGGAGCATGGAGACGATTATCTCGGGATTGCAAGATAACCAAACAAAACTTTTAGTGGATTTCTACTTATTTTATTAAATATCATCTCCACCAAACAGGACAAGCTTGCATCTGTTATAGTTTTGGAGAAAAATGTGTTCATTTCATGTATGCGCGAAATGCCTTAAAAATGGCTTTAAAATGGATTTGGAGCATGGAGACGATTATCTCGGGATTGCAAGATAACCAAACAAAACTTTTAGTGGATTTCTACTTATTTTATTAAATATCATCTCCACCAAACAGGACAAGCTTGCATCTGTTATAGTTTTGGAGAAAAATGTGTTCATTTCATGTATGCGCGAAATGCCTTAAAAATGGCTTTAAAATGGATTTGGAGCATGGAGACGATTATCTCGGGATTGCAAGATAACCAAACAAAACTTTTAGTGGATTTCTACTTATTTTATTAAATATCATCTCCACCAAACAGGACAAGCTTGCATCTGTTATAGTTTTGGAGAAAAATGTGTTCATTTCATGTATGCGCGAAATGCCTTAAAAATGGCTTTAAAATGGATTTGGAGCATGGAGACGATTATCTCGGGATTGCAAGATAACCAAACAAAACTTTTAGTGGATTTCTACTTATTTTATTAAATATCATCTCCACCAAACAGGACAAGCTTGCATCTGTTATAGTTTTGGAGAAAAATGTGTTCATTTCATGTATGCGCGAAATGCCTTAAAAATGGCTTTAAAATGGATTTGGAGCATGGAGACGATTATCTCGGGATTGCAAGATAACCAAACAAAACTTTTAGTGGATTTCTACTTATTTTATTAAATATCATCTCCACCAAACAGGACAAGCTTGCATCTGTTATAGTTTTGGAGAAAAATGTGTTCATTTCATGTATGCGCGAAATGCCTTAAAAATGGCTTTAAAATGGATTTGGAGCATGGAGACGATTATCTCGGGATTGCAAGATAACCAAACAAAACTTTTAGTGGATTTCTACTTATTTTATTAAATATCATCTCCACCAAACAGGACAAGCTTGCATCTGTTATAGTTTTGGAGAAAAATGTGTTCATTTCATGTATGCGCGAAATGCCTTAAAAATGGCTTTAAAATGGATTTGGAGCATGGAGACGATTATCTCGGGATTGCAAGATAACCAAACAAAACTTTTAGTGGATTTCTACTTATTTTATTAAATATCATCTCCACCAAACAGGACAAGCTTGCATCTGTTATAGTTTTGGAGAAAAATGTGTTCATTTCATGTATGCGCGAAATGCCTTAAAAATGGCTTTAAAATGGATTTGGAGCATGGAGACGATTATCTCGGGATTGCAAGATAACCAAACAAAACTTTTAGTGGATTTCTACTTATTTTATTAAATATCATCTCCACCAAACAGGACAAGCTTGCATCTGTTATAGTTTTGGAGAAAAATGTGTTCATTTCATGTATGCGCGAAATGCCTTAAAAATGGCTTTAAAATGGATTTGGAGCATGGAGACGATTATCTCGGGATTGCAAGATAACCAAACAAAACTTTTAGTGGATTTCTACTTATTTTATTAAATATCATCTCCACCAAACAGGACAAGCTTGCATCTGTTATAGTTTTGGAGAAAAATGTGTTCATTTCATGTATGCGCGAAATGCCTTAAAAATGGCTTTAAAATGGATTTGGAGCATGGAGACGATTATCTCGGGATTGCAAGATAACCAAACAAAACTTTTAGTGGATTTCTACTTATTTTATTAAATATCATCTCCACCAAACAGGACAAGCTTGCATCTGTTATAGTTTTGGAGAAAAATGTGTTCATTTCATGTATGCGCGAAATGCCTTAAACAATGGCTTTAACAATGGATTTGGAGCATGGAGACGATTATCTCGGGATTGCAAGATAACCAAACAAAACTTTTAGTGGATTTCTACTTATTTTATTAAATATCATCTCCACCAAACAGGACAAGCTTGCATCTGTTATAGTTTTGGAGAAAAATGTGTTCATTTCATGTATGCGCGAAATGCCTTAAAAATGGCTTTAAAATGGATTTGGAGCATGGAGACGATTATCTCGGGATTGCAAGATAACCAAACAAAACTTTTAGTGGATTTCTACTTATTTTATTAAATATCATCTCCACCAAACAGGACAAGCTTGCATCTGTTATAGTTTTGGAGAAAAATGTGTTCATTTCATGTATGCGCGAAATGCCTTAAAAATGGCTTTAAAATGGATTTGGAGCATGGAGACGATTATCTCGGGATTGCAAGATAACCAAACAAAACTTTTAGTGGATTTCTACTTATTTTATTAAATATCATCTCCACCAAACAGGACAAGCTTGCATCTGTTATAGTTTTGGAGAAAAATGTGTTCATTTCATGTATGCGCGAAATGCCTTAAAAATGGCTTTAAAATGGATTTGGAGCATGGAGACGATTATCTCGGGATTGCAAGATAACCAAACAAAACTTTTAGTGGATTTCTACTTATTTTATTAAATATCATCTCCACCAAACAGGACAAGCTTGCATCTGTTATAGTTTTGGAGAAAAATGTGTTCATTTCATGTATGCGCGAAATGCCTTAAAAATGGCTTTAAAATGGATTTGGAGCAAGGAGACGATTATCTCGGGATTGCAAGATAACCAAACAAAACTTTTAGTGGATTTCTACTTATTTTATTAAATATCATCTCCACCAAACAGGACAAGTGTTACGGGGGGCTGTCTGATAATAACTGAAAGGAGTATCAGACAGTCAGGGTCCACCGTGCAAAGACTTTGCTGCAGACTATGGCAGAGTGCAATACCTCTGTTAACTCACAGAAGAATATAATAAGTAAGTAAAGCAATTCCTCCCTTACTTGGAGGGTGTGTGGAATGATCTCTGTTAACAATCACAGAGACAAAGGCAATGTGTGCGAAATGGCACCTACCTAGGTCCGCTCTTCTAGTGGTGCAAAAGAGACGAACAGCAGCGTAAGCCGCACAAAGCTCCTACCTGCGTTCGCTCCACTAGTGTGCGAGGACACGAACCACTAGATATGGCACCTGCCTAGGTCCGCTCTTCTAGTGGTGCAAAAGAGACGAACAGCAGCGTAAGCCGCACAAAGCTCCTACCTCTGTTCGCTCCCCTAGTGTGCGAGGATACGAACAACTGCCAGACGCAGTATAAGGAACGTTACCCTAGCGGCAACGTCCACCTACGAGTAGAATCACAAGGCCCAGCCAGACCATGTGCCTCAGGCACCTGCCTATGTCCGCTCCCCTAAGAGGTAAGGATACGGACAGCAGCCGAAGCTGTAAGGTATAAGAACGCTACCCTGCCGGTAGCGCTCACCTAGCATAGACAGAGGAATGCCTAGAGGAACGCGCACAGAGCGTCTACTCATATGCATGAACCAAGAGGACTGAGCACCATGCGGCGTGTGTCAGGGTCTTATATAGACTCTGTGCCTCATCCAAGATGGAGGACACCAGAGCCAATCCGCTGCCAGAACGACAGGAGTGACGTCATGCTGGCCTATCACCGAGCAAGACGTCACAAGCAAATGACCAGCGACCAATCGGCATAGAAGGTGTCAGAGACATGTGACCTCGTGTCAGCGATGATGTCACCCGCACATGTGCAATGGCTCCAAGATTGGACTTAGTCTCCGGCGCTCGCACATGTGCAGTAGCAAGAAATCTGGACTTAGTCTCCAGCGCTCGCACATGTGCAGTAGCAAGAAATCTGGACTTAGTCTCCAGCGCTCGCACATGTGCAGTAGCAAGAAATCTAGACATAGTCTCCCAGTGCTCGCAGCAACCGTAACAGTACCTCCCCCTCAAGGACCCCCCTCCCGGCGACGCAGGTAATCGGCAACTAAGTCGGGAGCACGGACAGCCTTCTCAGGCTCCCAAGAGCGATTTTCCGGGCCATAGCCCTCCCAATCTATCAAGAAGAACCTGCGCCCTCTAACCATCTTAGAACCAACTATGGCTCGTACCTCATAGCTAGAGCGAGAGGAATCAGAGGCAGGAGAGTGCACTTCACGAGCGTGAGGTAAAATAGCCGGCTTTAGCAGTGAGACATGGAATTTGTCATGAATCCTAAGATGGACAGGTAACTTCAATTGATAGACTACAGGATTTACCTGTCGAAGAACCTCATAAGGACCCAGGAAGCGAGGAGCAAATTTGACAGAGCTCACTCTAAGTCTCACGTGTTTTGCAGAGAGCCACACAAAGTCCCCTGAGAAAAGACAGGAGCCGGGCGACGAAACCGATCGGACACCGTCTTCATACGGTCCTTAGCTGCTTGGATCGACTCTTGAGTCCGATCCCAAACCTCTCTGGCATTAGTTGCCCAGTCGGCCACAAGAGGAGGAGGTGCAGCAGCGGGAAACGGTACTGGTACCCTAGGGTGTTGCCCATTATTGAGTACGAACGGTGTCTGCCCAGTGGCCTCAGCCCAGCGAATTGTTAAGGGCAAATTCTGCCCAGGGTAGGAGGGAGGACCAGTTATCGTGGTTCTCAGCAACAAAGTGTCGAAGGTATATAATCATAGATTGATTGGTACGTTCAACCAAACCATTAGTCTCCGGATGGTATGCCGAAGAGAGATCAACTCAATTTGCAGAAGGCTACAAAGATCTCGCCAGAAACGGGAAGTAAATTGCGGGCCTCTATCACAAATGATACGATCTGGCATCCCGTGAAGCCTAAAGACATGCTTGAGGAATAGTTTGGCTAGTACCCTGGAAGATGGGATTCTCGATAATGGTACGAGATGAACCATCCGGGAGAAATGGTCCGTAATGACCCACACAAATCTATGTCCCTGTGAACATGGAAGATCACCCACAAAGTCCATGCCTACCACCTCCCATGGTCTATCTGGCACTGGTAAAGGATGCAAGAGCCCAGCCGGTCTCTGCCGTAATGGACGGTTGCGAGCACACGAGTAGCAGGAACCGACATATCTCTTTACGTGGCTGGCTAAGTGTGGCCACCAATACCACCTCTCCAGTAACTCTCGTGTCCGCCTAATACCAAAATGCCCACCCACCTTTGAGGTGTGGGCCCATGACAGTATATCATTCTGTCGATCAGGGCGGAACAAAGGTCTTGCCCGGTGGGATTTGGTCTAACGTCACAGGGGAGAGCGTATGAAAAACCCTGGAGGGAAGGATAAGACGAGGTTCGTCAATCTCTTCCTGGGTAGAAAGCATAGAGCGAGACAGGGCGTCTGCCTTGTTATTCTTACTCCCAGACAGATAGTTGATGGAGAATTGAAAGCGGGAGAAAAACAAGGACCAGCGGGCTTGGCGAGGATTCAGACGCTGAGCGGTTTGTAAGTACGTCAGATTCTTATGGTCTGTATAGACCTGGAAAGGATGTTTCGCTCCTTCCAGCAAGTGACGCCACTCCTCCAAGGCTAATCTCAAGGCGAGCAGTTCCCTATCCCCAATGGTATAGTTTCTCTCTGCCGGTGAAAAGGTTTTAGCAAAGAAGAAACACGGCCTTTTTCTACCTGCACCGTTCTTTTGATACAAGACCGCACCAGCACCCACTGAAGAGGCATCAACCTCTAAGAGGAAGGGCTTATTCTCATCGGGTCTTTGAAGAACGGGAGCAGTTGAAAAGTGTCTTTTTACTGCCTCAAAAGCCTGAGATGTCTCAGTAGACCAGGCTTTGGGATTAGCACCTTTCTTAGTCAAGGCCACCAAAGGGGCCACCAAAGTAGAAAAATGGGGTATGAACTGCCTGTAATAATTTATGAATCCTAAGAAGCGTTGCACCGCCTTCAAGGAATGAGGTTCGGACCATTGAAGGACAGCAGAGAGCTTCGCAGGATCCATAGCCAGACCCTCTTGTGAGATAATGTAACCCAAAAAAGGCAATGAGGACTGCTCGAATACACATTTCTCGAGTTTAGCAAACAATGAGTGCTCCCTTAAACGGGAAAGGACACGAACGACATCCTGACGATGAGTCTCCAGATCAGGAGAAAAAATCAGGATGTCGTCCAGATACACCACTACTGAGGATAACAGTAAATCCCTGAATACATCGTTTACGAAGTCCTGAAATACTGCGGGTGCATTACATAACCCAAAAGGCATGACGAGGTATTCATAGTGACCGTCTCGGGTGTTAAAAGCGGTCTTCCATTCGTCACCCTTTCGAATTCGTACCAAGTTATACGCACCCCGCAGATCCAACTTCGTAAAAACTTGAGCTCCTCTCAGTCTGTCAAAGAGCTCCGAAATTAAAGGTAATGGGTATTTGTTCTTTATTGTGATTGCGTTGAGACCCCTGTAATCTATGCAGGGACGCAAATCACCCTCTTTCTTCCGAACAAAGAAAAACCCAGCTCCCGCGGGAGAGACAGACTTACGAATGAACCCCTTCTCTAAACTCTCTCTTATATAGGTCGACATGGCCTCCGACTCAGGTATCGACAGGGGGTAAACCCTGCCTTTAGGTGGAACCGAACCTGGGATAAGGTCTATGGCACAGTCATACGGCCTATGGGGTGGAAGAACCTCAGCACCCTGTTTGGAGAACACGTCAGCGAAATCCAAATAGGGTGTAGGTATGGGAGAGAGATCAGTTGATGCAACCGCAACGACCTTAGGTGGTAAGGGAAGACATCGGGACTGACATTTCGAACCCCAACTAATAATGCTGTCAGACTCCCAGTCAATGTGAGGAGCATGAGTCCGAAGCCATGGAAGACCCAGAAGTACGTCGTCTATACCCTCAGGCAAAACAAGAAAAGAAATCTCCTCTATGTGACCCTGAGACAGGGAAAGGCGCAAGGGAACTGTCCTCAATGTAATGGAGTCAGACAACATAGTTCCATTAACAACACGGACAGGAATAGGCGCCTCTAACATGATAGAGGGAATATTGTGTCCCTTTACAAATCCTGAGGACACAAAAATCCCGTCAGCTCCGGAATCCACAAAAGCCATAATAGGCCATGTATTCTCAGATAACGAGAGCTGACCTGGGATACAACACTTAGAGGGTGCAGAAGACGTCTCTAGTAACCCCCCTCTAATGGTTACTAGGCCAGGAAGTTTCCCTGACGACTAGGACACTTGTTGGCATAGTGCCCAGCCTGACGACATACGTAACATATAGGAGGACCAGACTTGCGTAGTCTGGAGGACGTATGACCTAACTCCATAGGAGTGGGAGATGTTTCAGATGCTGAGGAAGATGGTAGTGGACCCTCAACAACTGGAATAGCCCGATGCTTAGGGCGTGAGGAAGAGACCTCGAGTCTACGTTCCTTATGGCGTACATCGATCCTCGTTGCTACTGTGATCAAGTCCTCCAGAGAAGCAGGGACCTCACGAGTAGCAAGGGCATCCTTGACATAGCCTGCCAACCCTCTCCAGAAGATAGGAATCAACACCTTCTCTGGCCAATCTAGTTCTGCCACCAGAGTTCTAAAAGCAATGGCATAAGAACTAGTGGATAACGAACCCTGAGATAGATCTAACAGTCTCAGGGCCGCATCATGGGTAACCTGCGGACCCATGAATACCGCCTTAAGAGCATCAAGAAAGTCTTGATGTCTCAGAGTAACCACATCAGAGCGCTCCCATAGGGGAGTCGCCCATTCTAAGGCTTTGTCCTGAAGTAAGGAGATGATAAAGCCTACTCTGGACCTCTCCGTAGAGAAGCGAGAAGAGTTGACCTCTAGGTGTATCTGACACTGACTAATGAAACCACGACATGATCTGGCATCGCCAGAATATCTGTTTGGCAGAGCAAGTCGAGGATCATGTGCAGATGTCACCATGGTCTGAGGTTTATCCTCTATACTCTTGAGCCGTGACTCAAGTACTTGTATGTAACGGTGTAACTGCTGATATTCTGCCATAACTGCCAGACCCTAGGCTCAGTCCTAATGTTACGGGGGGCTGTCTGATAATAACTGAAAGGAGTATCAGACAGTCAGGGTCCACCGTGCAAAGACTTTGCTGCAGACTATGGCAGAGTGCAATACCTCTGTTAACTCACAGAAGAATATAATAAGTAAGTAAAGCAATTCCTCCCTTACTTGGAGGGTGTGTGGAATGATCTCTGTTAACAATCACAGACAAAGGCAATGTGTGCGAAATGGCACCTACCTAGGTCCGCTCTTCTAGTGGTGCAAAAGAGACGAACAGCACAAAACTTTTAGTGGATTTCTACTTATTTTATTAAATATCATCTCCACCAAACAGGACAAGCTTGCATCTGTTATAGTTTTGGAGAAAAATGTGTTCATTTCATGTATGCGCGAAATGCCTTAAAAATGGCTTTAAAATGGATTTGGAGCATGGAGACGATTATCTCGGGATTGCAAGATAACCAAACAAAACTTTTAGTGGATTTCTACTTATTTTATTAAATATCATCTCCACCAAACAGGACAAGCTTGCATCTGTTATAGTTTTGGAGAATGTTCATTTCATGTATGCGCGAAATGCCTTAAAAATGGCTTTAAAATGGATTTGGAGCATGGAGACGATTATCTCGGGATTGCAAGATAACCAAACAAAACTTTTAGTGGATTTCTACTTATTTTATTAAATATCATCTCCACCAAACAGGACAAGCTTGCATCTGTTATAGTTTTGGAGAAAAATGTGTTCATTTCATGTATGCGCGAAATGCCTTAAAAATGGCTTTAAAATGGATTTGGAGCATGGAGACGATTATCTCGGGATTGCAAGATAACCAAACAAAACTTTTAGTGGATTTCTACTTATTTTATTAAATATCATCTCCACCAAACAGGACAAGCTTGCATCTGTTATAGTTTTGGAGAAAAATGTGTTCATTTCATGTATGCGCGAAATGCCTTAAAAATGGCTTTAAAATGGATTTGGAGCATGGAGACGATTATCTCGGGATTGCAAGATAACCAAACAAAACTTTTAGTGGATTTCTACTTATTTTATTAAATATCATCTCCACCAAACAGGACAAGCTTGCATCTGTTATAGTTTTGGAGAAAAATGTGTTCATTTCATGTATGCGCGAAATGCCTTAAAAATGGCTTTAAAATGGATTTGGAGCATGGAGACGATTATCTCGGGATTGCAAGATAACCAAACAAAACTTTTAGTGGATTTCTACTTATTTTATTAAATATCATCTCCACCAAACAGGACAAGCTTGCATCTGTTATAGTTTTGGAGAAAAATGTGTTCATTTCATGTATGCGCGAAATGCCTTAAAAATGGCTTTAAAATGGATTTGGAGCATGGAGACGATTATCTCGGGATTGCAAGATAACCAAACAAAACTTTTAGTGGATTTCTACTTATTTTATTAAATATCATCTCCACCAAACAGGACAAGCTTGCATCTGTTATAGTTTTGGAGAAAAATGTGTTCATTTCATGTATGCGCGAAATGCCTTAAAAATGGCTTTAAAATGGATTTGGAGCATGGAGACGATTATCTCGGGATTGCAAGATAACCAAACAAAACTTTTAGTGGATTTCTACTTATTTTATTAAATATCATCTCCACCAAACAGGACAAGCTTGCATCTGTTATAGTTTTGGAGAAAAATGTGTTCATTTCATGTATGCGCGAAATGCCTTAAAAATGGCTTTAAAATGGATTTGGAGCATGGAGACGATTATCTCGGGATTGCAAGATAACCAAACAAAACTTTTAGTGGATTTCTACTTATTTTATTAAATATCATCTCCACCAAACAGGACAAGCTTGCATCTGTTATAGTTTTGGAGAAAAATGTGTTCATTTCATGTATGCGCGAAATGCCTTAAAAATGGCTTTAAAATGGATTTGGAGCATGGAGACGATTATCTCGGGATTGCAAGATAACCAAACAAAACTTTTAGTGGATTTCTACTTATTTTATTAAATATCATCTCCACCAAACAGGACAAGCTTGCATCTGTTATAGTTTTGGAGAAAAATGTGTTCATTTCATGTATGCGCGAAATGCCTTAAAAATGGCTTTAAAATGGATTTGGAGCATGGAGACGATTATCTCGGGATTGCAAGATAACCAAACAAAACTTTTAGTGGATTTCTACTTATTTTATTAAATATCATCTCCACCAAACAGGACAAGCTTGCATCTGTTATAGTTTTGGAGAAAAATGTGTTCATTTCATGTATGCGCGAAATGCCTTAAAAATGGCTTTAAAATGGATTTGGAGCATGGAGACGATTATCTCGGGATTGCAAGATAACCAAACAAAACTTTTAGTGGATTTCTACTTATTTTATTAAATATCATCTCCACCAAACAGGACAAGCTTGCATCTGTTATAGTTTTGGAGAAAAATGTGTTCATTTCATGTATGCGCGAAATGCCTTAAAAATGGCTTTAAAATGGATTTGGAGCATGGAGACGATTATCTCGGGATTGCAAGATAACCAAACAAAACTTTTAGTGGATTTCTACTTATTTTATTAAATATCATCTCCACCAAACAGGACAAGCTTGCATCTGTTATAGTTTTGGAGAAAAATGTGTTCATTTCATGTATGCGCGAAATGCCTTAAAAATGGCTTTAAAATGGATTTGGAGCATGGAGACGATTATCTCGGGATTGCAAGATAACCAAACAAAACTTTTAGTGGATTTCTACTTATTTTATTAAATATCATCTCCACCAAACAGGACAAGCTTGCATCTGTTATAGTTTTGGAGAAAAATGTGTTCATTTCATGTATGCGCGAAATGCCTTAAAAATGGCTTTAAAATGGATTTGGAGCATGGAGACGATTATCTCGGGATTGCAAGATAACCAAACAAAACTTTTAGTGGATTTCTACTTATTTTATTAAATATCATCTCCACCAAACAGGACAAGCTTGCATCTGTTATAGTTTTGGAGAAAAATGTGTTCATTTCATGTATGCGCGAAATGCCTTAAAAATGGCTTTAAAATGGATTTGGAGCATGGAGACGATTATCTCGGGATTGCAAGATAACCAAACAAAACTTTTAGTGGATTTCTACTTATTTTATTAAATATCATCTCCACCAAACAGGACAAGCTTGCATCTGTTATAGTTTTGGAGAAAAATGTGTTCATTTCATGTATGCGCGAAATGCCTTAAAAATGGCTTTAAAATGGATTTGGAGCATGGAGACGATTATCTCGGGATTGCAAGATAACCAAACAAAACTTTTAGTGGATTTCTACTTATTTTATTAAATATCATCTCCACCAAACAGGACAAGCTTGCATCTGTTATAGTTTTGGAGAAAAATGTGTTCATTTCATGTATGCGCGAAATGCCTTAAAAATGGCTTTAAAATGGATTTGGAGCATGGAGACGATTATCTCGGGATTGCAAGATAACCAAACAAAACTTTTAGTGGATTTCTACTTATTTTATTAAATATCATCTCCACCAAACAGGACAAGCTTGCATCTGTTATAGTTTTGGAGAAAAATGTGTTCATTTCATGTATGCGCGAAATGCCTTAAAAATGGCTTTAAAATGGATTTGGAGCATGGAGACGATTATCTCGGGATTGCAAGATAACCAAACAAAACTTTTAGTGGATTTCTACTTATTTTATTAAATATCATCTCCACCAAACAGGACAAGCTTGCATCTGTTATAGTTTTGGAGAAAAATGTGTTCATTTCATGTATGCGCGAAATGCCTTAAAAATGGCTTTAAAATGGATTTGGAGCATGGAGACGATTATCTCGGGATTGCAAGATAACCAAACAAAACTTTTAGTGGATTTCTACTTATTTTATTAAATATCATCTCCACCAAACAGGACAAGCTTGCATCTGTTATAGTTTTGGAGAAAAATGTGTTCATTTCATGTATGCGCGAAATGCCTTAAAAATGGCTTTAAAATGGATTTGGAGCATGGAGACGATTATCTCGGGATTGCAAGATAACCAAACAAAACTTTTAGTGGATTTCTACTTATTTTATTAAATATCATCTCCACCAAACAGGACAAGCTTGCATCTGTTATAGTTTTGGAGAAAAATGTGTTCATTTCATGTATGCGCGAAATGCCTTAAAAATGGCTTTAAAATGGATTTGGAGCATGGAGACGATTATCTCGGGATTGCAAGATAACCAAACAAAACTTTTAGTGGATTTCTACTTATTTTATTAAATATCATCTCCACCAAACAGGACAAGCTTGCATCTGTTATAGTTTTGGAGAAAAATGTGTTCATTTCATGTATGCGCGAAATGCCTTAAAAATGGCTTTAAAATGGATTTGGAGCATGGAGACGATTATCTCGGGATTGCAAGATAACCAAACAAAACTTTTAGTGGATTTCTACTTATTTTATTAAATATCATCTCCACCAAACAGGACAAGCTTGCATCTGTTATAGTTTTGGAGAAAAATGTGTTCATTTCATGTATGCGCGAAATGCCTTAAAAATGGCTTTAAAATGGATTTGGAGCATGGAGACGATTATCTCGGGATTGCAAGATAACCAAACAAAACTTTTAGTGGATTTCTACTTATTTTATTAAATATCATCTCCACCAAACAGGACAAGCTTGCATCTGTTATAGTTTTGGAGAAAAATGTGTTCATTTCATGTATGCGCGAAATGCCTTAAAAATGGCTTTAAAATGGATTTGGAGCATGGAGACGATTATCTCGGGATTGCAAGATAACCAAACAAAACTTTTAGTGGATTTCTACTTATTTTATTAAATATCATCTCCACCAAACAGGACAAGCTTGCATCTGTTATAGTTTTGGAGAAAAATGTGTTCATTTCATGTATGCGCGAAATGCCTTAAAAATGGCTTTAAAATGGATTTGGAGCATGGAGACGATTATCTCGGGATTGCAAGATAACCAAACAAAACTTTTAGTGGATTTCTACTTATTTTATTAAATATCATCTCCACCAAACAGGACAAGCTTGCATCTGTTATAGTTTTGGAGAAAAATGTGTTCATTTCATGTATGCGCGAAATGCCTTAAAAATGGCTTTAAAATGGATTTGGAGCATGGAGACGATTATCTCGGGATTGCAAGATAACCAAACAAAACTTTTAGTGGATTTCTACTTATTTTATTAAATATCATCTCCACCAAACAGGACAAGCTTGCATCTGTTATAGTTTTGGAGAAAAATGTGTTCATTTCATGTATGCGCGAAATGCCTTAAAAATGGCTTTAAAATGGATTTGGAGCATGGAGACGATTATCTCGGGATTGCAAGATAACCAAACAAAACTTTTAGTGGATTTCTACTTATTTTATTAAATATCATCTCCACCAAACAGGACAAGCTTGCATCTGTTATAGTTTTGGAGAAAAATGTGTTCATTTCATGTATGCGCGAAATGCCTTAAAAATGGCTTTAAAATGGATTTGGAGCATGGAGACGATTATCTCGGGATTGCAAGATAACCAAACAAAACTTTTAGTGGATTTCTACTTATTTTATTAAATATCATCTCCACCAAACAGGACAAGCTTGCATCTGTTATAGTTTTGGAGAAAAATGTGTTCATTTCATGTATGCGCGAAATGCCTTAAAAATGGCTTTAAAATGGATTTGGAGCATGGAGACGATTATCTCGGGATTGCAAGATAACCAAACAAAACTTTTAGTGGATTTCTACTTATTTTATTAAATATCATCTCCACCAAACAGGACAAGCTTGCATCTGTTATAGTTTTGGAGAAAAATGTGTTCATTTCATGTATGCGCGAAATGCCTTAAAAATGGCTTTAAAATGGATTTGGAGCATGGAGACGATTATCTCGGGATTGCAAGATAACCAAACAAAACTTTTAGTGGATTTCTACTTATTTTATTAAATATCATCTCCACCAAACAGGACAAGCTTGCATCTGTTATAGTTTTGGAGAAAAATGTGTTCATTTCATGTATGCGCGAAATGCCTTAAAAATGGCTTTAAAATGGATTTGGAGCATGGAGACGATTATCTCGGGATTGCAAGATAACCAAACAAAACTTTTAGTGGATTTCTACTTATTTTATTAAATATCATCTCCACCAAACAGGACAAGCTTGCATCTGTTATAGTTTTGGAGAAAAATGTGTTCATTTCATGTATGCGCGAAATGCCTTAAAAATGGCTTTAAAATGGATTTGGAGCATGGAGACGATTATCTCGGGATTGCAAGATAACCAAACAAAACTTTTA
This sequence comes from Anomaloglossus baeobatrachus, assembly GCF_048569485.1. NCBI lineage: Eukaryota > Metazoa > Chordata > Amphibia > Anura > Aromobatidae > Anomaloglossus > Anomaloglossus baeobatrachus. Next base: position 93,453 of record NW_027442060.1, on the reverse strand, counting down.
GTGGATTTCTACTTATTTTATTAAATATCATCTCCACCAAACAGGACAAGCTTGCATCTGTTATAGTTTTGGAGAAAAATGTGTTCATTTCATGTATGCGCGAAATGCCTTAAAAATGGCTTTAAAATGGATTTGGAGCATGGAGACGATTATCTCGGGATTGCAAGATAACCAAACAAAACTTTTAGTGGATTTCTACTTATTTTATTAAATATCATCTCCACCAAACAGGACAAGCTTGCATCTGTTATAGTTTTGGAGAAAAATGTGTTCATTTCATGTATGCGCGAAATGCCTTAAAAATGGCTTTAAAATGGATTTGGAGCATGGAGACGATTATCTCGGGATTGCAAGATAACCAAACAAAACTTTTAGTGGATTTCTACTTATTTTATTAAATATCATCTCCACCAAACAGGACAAGCTTGCATCTGTTATAGTTTTGGAGAAAAATGTGTTCATTTCATGTATGCGCGAAATGCCTTAAAAATGGCTTTAAAATGGATTTGGAGCATGGAGACGATTATCTCGGGATTGCAAGATAACCAAACAAAACTTTTAGTGGATTTCTACTTATTTTATTAAATATCATCTCCACCAAACAGGACAAGCTTGCATCTGTTATAGTTTTGGAGAAAAATGTGTTCATTTCATGTATGCGCGAAATGCCTTAAAAATGGCTTTAAAATGGATTTGGAGCATGGAGACGATTATCTCGGGATTGCAAGATAACCAAACAAAACTTTTAGTGGATTTCTACTTATTTTATTAAATATCATCTCCACCAAACAGGACAAGCTTGCATCTGTTATAGTTTTGGAGAAAAATGTGTTCATTTCATGTATGCGCGAAATGCCTTAAAAATGGCTTTAAAATGGATTTGGAGCATGGAGACGATTATCTCGGGATTGCAAGATAACCAAACAAAACTTTTAGTGGATTTCTACTTATTTTATTAAATATCATCTCCACCAAACAGGACAAGCTTGCATCTGTTATAGTTTTGGAGAAAAATGTGTTCATTTCATGTATGCGCGAAATGCCTTAAAAATGGCTTTAAAATGGATTTGGAGCATGGAGACGATTATCTCGGGATTGCAAGATAACCAAACAAAACTTTTAGTGGATTTCTACTTATTTTATTAAATATCATCTCCACCAAACAGGACAAGCTTGCATCTGTTATAGTTTTGGAGAAAAATGTGTTCATTTCATGTATGCGCGAAATGCCTTAAAAATGGCTTTAAAATGGATTTGGAGCATGGAGACGATTATCTCGGGATTGCAAGATAACCAAACAAAACTTTTAGTGGATTTCTACTTATTTTATTAAATATCATCTCCACCAAACAGGACAAGCTTGCATCTGTTATAGTTTTGGAGAAAAATGTGTTCATTTCATGTATGCGCGAAATGCCTTAAAAATGGCTTTAAAATGGATTTGGAGCATGGAGACGATTATCTCGGGATTGCAAGATAACCAAACAAAACTTTTAGTGGATTTCTACTTATTTTATTAAATATCATCTCCACCAAACAGGACAAGCTTGCATCTGTTATAGTTTTGGAGAAAAATGTGTTCATTTCATGTATGCGCGAAATGCCTTAAAAATGGCTTTAAAATGGATTTGGAGCATGGAGACGATTATCTCGGGATTGCAAGATAACCAAACAAAACTTTTAGTGGATTTCTACTTATTTTATTAAATATCATCTCCACCAAACAGGACAAGCTTGCATCTGTTATAGTTTTGGAGAAAAATGTGTTCATTTCATGTATGCGCGAAATGCCTTAAAAATGGCTTTAAAATGGATTTGGAGCATGGAGACGATTATCTCGGGATTGCAAGATAACCAAACAAAACTTTTAGTGGATTTCTACTTATTTTATTAAATATCATCTCCACCAAACAGGACAAGCTTGCATCTGTTATAGTTTTGGAGAAAAATGTGTTCATTTCATGTATGCGCGAAATGCCTTAAAAATGGCTTTAAAATGGATTTGGAGCATGGAGACGATTATCTCGGGATTGCAAGATAACCAAACAAAACTTTTAGTGGATTTCTACTTATTTTATTAAATATCATCTCCACCAAACAGGACAAGCTTGCATCTGTTATAGTTTTGGAGAAAAATGTGTTCATTTCATGTATGCGCGAAATGCCTTAAAAATGGCTTTAAAATGGATTTGGAGCATGGAGACGATTATCTCGGGATTGCAAGATAACCAAACAAAACTTTTAGTGGATTTCTACTTATTTTATTAAATATCATCTCCACCAAACAGGACAAGCTTGCATCTGTTATAGTTTTGGAGAAAAATGTGTTCATTTCATGTATGCGCGAAATGCCTTAAAAATGGCTTTAAAATGGATTTGGAGCATGGAGACGATTATCTCGGGATTGCAAGATAACCAAACAAAACTTTTAGTGGATTTCTACTTATTTTATTAAATATCATCTCCACCAAACAGGACAAGCTTGCATCTGTTATAGTTTTGGAGAAAAATGTGTTCATTTCATGTATGCGCGAAATGCCTTAAAAATGGCTTTAAAATGGATTTGGAGCATGGAGACGATTATCTCGGGATTGCAAGATAACCAAACAAAACTTTTAGTGGATTTCTACTTATTTTATTAAATATCATCTCCACCAAACAGGACAAGCTTGCATCTGTTATAGTTTTGGAGAAAAATGTGTTCATTTCATGTATGCGCGAAATGCCTTAAAAATGGCTTTAAAATGGATTTGGAGCATGGAGACGATTATCTCGGGATTGCAAGATAACCAAACAAAACTTTTAGTGGATTTCTACTTATTTTATTAAATATCATCTCCACCAAACAGGACAAGCTTGCATCTGTTATAGTTTTGGAGAAAAATGTGTTCATTTCATGTATGCGCGAAATGCCTTAAAAATGGCTTTAAAATGGATTTGGAGCATGGAGACGATTATCTCGGGATTGCAAGATAACCAAACAAAACTTTTAGTGGATTTCTACTTATTTTATTAAATATCATCTCCACCAAACAGGACAAGCTTGCATCTGTTATAGTTTTGGAGAAAAATGTGTTCATTTCATGTATGCGCGAAATGCCTTAAAAATGGCTTTAAAATGGATTTGGAGCATGGAGACGATTATCTCGGGATTGCAAGATAACCAAACAAAACTTTTAGTGGATTTCTACTTATTTTATTAAATATCATCTCCACCAAACAGGACAAGCTTGCATCTGTTATAGTTTTGGAGAAAAATGTGTTCATTTCATGTATGCGCGAAATGCCTTAAAAATGGCTTTAAAATGGATTTGGAGCATGGAGACGATTATCTCGGGATTGCAAGATAACCAAACAAAACTTTTAGTGGATTTCTACTTATTTTATTAAATATCATCTCCACCAAACAGGACAAGCTTGCATCTGTTATAGTTTTGGAGAAAAATGTGTTCATTTCATGTATGCGCGAAATGCCTTAAAAATGGCTTTAAAATGGATTTGGAGCATGGAGACGATTATCTCGGGATTGCAAGATAACCAAACAAAACTTTTAGTGGATTTCTACTTATTTTATTAAATATCATCTCCACCAAACAGGACAAGCTTGCATCTGTTATAGTTTTGGAGAAAAATGTGTTCATTTCATGTATGCGCGAAATGCCTTAAAAATGGCTAAATGGCTTTAAAATGGATTTGGAGCATGGAGACGATTATCTCGGGATTGCAAGATAACCAAACAAAACTTTTAGTGGATTTCTACCTTATTTTATTAAATATCATCTCCCACAAACAGGACAAGCTTGCATCTGTTATAGTTTTGGAGAAAAATGTGTTCATTTCATGTATGCGCGAAATGCCTTAAAAATGGCTTTAAAATGGATTTGGAGCATGGAGACGATTATCTCGGGATTGCAAGATAACCAAACAAAACTTTTAGTGGATTTCTACTTATTTTATTAAATATCATCTCCACCAACAGGACAAGCTTGCATCTGTTATAGTTTTGGAGAAAAATGTGTTCATTTCATGTATGCGCGAAATGCCTTAAAAATGGCTTTAAAATGGATTTGGAGCATGGAGACGATTATCTCGGATTGCAAGATAACCAAACAAAACTTTTAGTGGATTTCACTTATTTTATTAAATATCATCTCCACCAAACAGGACAAGCTTGCATCTGTTATAGTTTTGGAGAAAAATGTGTTCATTTCATGTATGCGCGAAATGCCTTAAAAATGGCTTTAAAATGGATTTGGAGCATGGAGACGATTATCTCGGGATTGCAAGATAACCAAACAAAACTTTTAGTGGATTTCTACTTATTTTATTAAATATCATCTCCACCAAACAGGACAAGCTTGCATCTGTTATAGTTTTGGAGAAAAATGTGTTCATTTCATGTATGCGCGAAATGCCTTAAAAATGGCTTTAAATGGATTTGGAGCATGGAGACGATTATCTCGGGATTGCAAGATAACCCAAACAAAACTTTTAGTGGATTTCTACTTATTTTATTAAATATCATCTCCACCAAACAGGACAAGCTTGCATCTGTTATAGTTTTGGAGAAAAATGTGTTCATTTCATGTATGCGCGAAATGCCTTAAAAATGGCTTTAAAATGGATTTGGAGCATGGAGACGATTATCTCGGGATTGCAAGATAACCAAACAAAACTTTTAGTGGATTTCTACTTATTTTATTAAATATCATCTCCACCAAACAGGACAAGCTTGCATCTGTTATAGTTTTGGAGAAAAAATGTGTTCATTTCATGTATGCGCGAAATGCCTTAAAAATGGCTTTAAAATGGATTTGGAGCATGGAGACGATTATCTCGGGATTGCAAGATAACCAAACAAAACTTTTAGTGGATTTCTACTTATTTTATTAAATATCATCTCCACAAACAGGACAAGCTTGCATCTGTTATAGTTTTGGAGAAAAATGTGTTCATTTCATGTATGCGCGAAATGCCTTAAAAATGGCTTTAAAATGGATTTGGAGCATGGAGACGATTATCTCGGGATTGCAAGATAACCAAACAAACTTTTAGTGGATTTCTACTTATTTTATTAAATATCATCTCCACCAAACAGGACAAGCTTGCATCTGTTATAGTTTTGGAGAAAAATGTGTTCATTTCATGTATGCGCGAAATGCCTTAAAATGGCTTTAAAATGGATTTGGAGCATGGAGACGATTATCTCGGGATTGCAAGATAACCAAACAAAACTTTTAGTGGATTTCTACTTATTTTATTAAATATCATCTCCACCAAACAGGACAAGCTTGCATCTGTTATAGTTTTGGAGAAAAATGTGTTCATTTCATGTATGCGCGAAAATGCCTTAAAAATGGCTTTAAAATGGATTTGGAGCATGGAGACGATTATCTCGGGATTGCAAGATAACCAAACAAAACTTTTAGTGGATTTCTACTTATTTTATTAAATATCATCTCCACCAAACAGGACAAGCTTGCATCTGTTATAGTTTTGGAGAAAAATGTGTTCATTTCATGTATGCGCGAAATGCCTTAAAAATGGCTTTAAAATGGATTTGGAGCATGGAGACGATTATCTCGGGATTGCAAGATAACCAAACAAAACTTTTAGTGGATTTCTACTTATTTTATTAAATATCATCTCCACCAAACAGGACAAGCTTGCATCTGTTATAGTTTTGGAGAAAAATGTGTTCATTTCATGTATGCGCGAAATGCCTTAAAAATGGCTTAAAATGGATTTGGAGCATGGAGACGATTATCTCGGGATTGCAAGATAACCAAACAAAACGTTTAGTGGATTTCTACTTATTTTATTAAATATCATCTCCACCAAACAGGGACAAGCTTGCATCTGTTATAGTTTTGGAGAAAAATGTGTTCATTTCATGTATGCGCGAAATGCCTTAAAAATGGCTTTAAAATGGATTTGAGCATGGAGACGATTATCTCGGGATTGCAAGATAACCAAACAAAACGTTTAGTGGATTTCTACTTATTTTATTAAATATCATCTCCACCAAACAGGACAAGCTTGCATCTGTTATAGTTTTGGAGAAAAATGTGTTCATTTCATGTATGCGCGAAATGCCTTAAAAATGGCTTTAAAATGGATTTGGAGCATGGAGACGATTATCTCGGGATTGCAAGATAACCAAACAAAACTTTTAGTGGATTTCTACTTATTTTATTAAATATCATCTCACCAAACAGGACAAGCTTGCATCTGTTATAGTTTTGGAGAAAAATGTGTTCATTTCATGTATGCGCGAAATGCCTTAAAAAATGGCTTTAAAATGGATTTGGAGCATGGAGACGATTATCTCGGATTGCAAGATAACCAAACAAAACTTTTAGTGGATTTCTACTTATTTTATTAAATATCATCTCCACCAAACAGGACAAGCTTGCATCTGTTATAGTTTTGGAGAAAAATGTGTTCATTTCATGTATGCGCGAAATGCCTTAAAAATGGCTTTAAAATGGATTTGGAGCATGGAGACGATTATCTCGGGATTGCAAGATAACCAAACAAAACTTTAGTGGATTTCTACTTATTTTATTAAATATCATCTCCACCAAACAGGACAAGCTTGCATCTGTTATAGTTTTGGAGAAAAATGTGTTCATTTCATGTATGCGCGAAATGCCTTAAAAATGGCTTTAAAATGGATTTGGAGCATGGAGACGATTATCTCGGGATTGCAAGATAACCAAACAAAACGTTTAGTGGATTTCTACTTATTTTATTAAATATCATCTCCACCAAACAGGACAAGCTTGCATCTGTTATAGTTTTGGAGAAAAATGTGTTCATTTCATGTATGCGCGAAATGCCTTAAAAATGGCTTTAAAATGGATTTGGAGCATGGAGACGATTATCTCGGGATTGCAAGATAACCAAACAAAACTTTTAGTGGATTTCTACTTATTTTATTAAATATCATCTCCACCAAACAGGACAAGCTTGCATCTGTTATAGTTTTGGAGAAAAATGTGTTCATTTCATGTATGCGCGAAATGCCTTAAAAATGGCCTTTAAAATGGATTTGGAGCATGGAGACGATTATCTCGGGATTGCAAGATAACCAAACAAAACTTTTAGTGGATTTCTACTTATTTTATTAAATATCATCTCCACCAAACAGGACAAGCTTGCATCTGTTATAGTTTTGGAGAAAAATGTGTTCATTTCATGTATGCGCGAAATGCCTTAAAATGGCTTTAAAATGGATTTGGAGCATGGAGACGATTATCTCGGGATTGCAAGATAACCAAACAAAACTTTTAGTGGATTTCTACTTATTTTATTAAATATCATCTCCACCAAACAGGACAAGCTTGCATCTGTTATAGTTTTGGAGAAAAATGTGTTCATTTCATGTATGCGCGAAATGCCTTAAAAATGGCTTTAAAATGGATTTGGAGCATGGAGACGATTATCTCGGGATTGCAAGATAACCAAACAAAACTTTTAGTGGATTTCTACTTATTTTATTAAATATCATCTCCACCAAACAGGACAAGCTTGCATCTGTTATAGTTTTGGAGAAAAATGTGTTCATTTCATGTATGCGCGAAATGCCTTAAAAATGGCTTTAAAATGGATTTGGAGCATGGAGACGATTATCTCGGGATTGCAAGATAACCAAACAAAACTTTTAGTGGATTTCTACTTATTTTATTAAATATCATCTCCACCAAACAGGACAAGCTTGCATCTGTTATAGTTTTGGAGAAAAATGTGTTCATTTCATGTATGCGCGAAATGCCTTAAAAATGGCTTTAAAATGGATTTGGAGCATGGAGACGATTATCTCGGATTGCAAGATAACCAAACAAAACTTTTAGTGGATTTCTACTTATTTTATTAAATATCATCTCCACCAAACAGGACAAGCTTGCATCTGTTATAGTTTTGGAGAAAAATGTGTTCATTTCATGTATGCGCGAAATGCCTTAAAAATGGCTTTAAAATGGATTTGGAGCATGGAGACGATTATCTCGGGATTGCAAGATAACCAAACAAAACTTTTAGTGGATTTCTACTTATTTTATTAAATATCATCTCCACCAAACAGGACAAGCTTGCATCTGTTATAGTTTTGGAGAAAAATGTGTTCATTTCATGTATGCGCGAAATGCCTTAAAAATGGCTTTAAAATGGATTTGGAGCATGGAGACGATTATCTCGGGATTGCAAGATAACCAAACAAAACTTTTAGTGGATTTCTACTTATTTTATTAAATATCATCTCCACCAAACAGGACAAGCTTGCATCTGTTATAGTTTTGGAGAAAAATGTGTTCATTTCATGTATGCGCGAAATGCCTTAAAAATGGCTTTAAAATGGATTTGGAGCATGGAGACGATTATCTCGGGATTGCAAGATAACCAAACAAAACTTTTAGTGGATTTCTACTTATTTTATTAAATATCATCTCCACCAAACAGGACAAGCTTGCATCTGTTATAGTTTTGGAGAAAAATGTGTTCATTTCATGTATGCGCGAAATGCCTTAAAAATGGCTTTAAAATGGATTTGGAGCATGGAGACGATTATCTCGGGATTGCAAGATAACCAAACAAAACTTTTAGTGGATTTCTACTTATTTTATTAAATATCATCTCCACCAAACAGGACAAGCTTGCATCTGTTATAGTTTTGGAGAAAAATGTGTTCATTTCATGTATGCGCGAAATGCCTTAAAAATGGCTTTAAAATGGATTTGGAGCATGGAGACGATTATCTCGGGATTGCAAGATAACCAAACAAAACTTTTAGTGGATTTCTACTTATTTTATTAAATATCATCTCCACCAAACAGGACAAGCTTGCATCTGTTATAGTTTTGGAGAAAAATGTGTTCATTTCATGTATGCGCGAAATGCCTTAAAAATGGCTTTAAAATGGATTTGGAGCATGGAGACGATTATCTCGGGATTGCAAGATAACCAAACAAAACTTTTAGTGGATTTCTACTTATTTTATTAAATATCATCTCCACCAAACAGGACAAGCTTGCATCTGTTATAGTTTTGGAGAAAAATGTGTTCATTTCATGTATGCGCGAAATGCCTTAAAAATGGCTTTAAAATGGATTTGGAGCATGGAGACGATTATCTCGGGATTGCAAGATAACCAAACAAAACTTTTAGTGGATTTCTACTTATTTTATTAAATATCATCTCCACCAAACAGGACAAGCTTGCATCTGTTATAGTTTTGGAGAAAAATGTGTTCATTTCATGTATGCGCGAAATGCCTTAAAAATGGCTTTAAAATGGATTTGGAGCATGGAGACGATTATCTCGGGATTGCAAGATAACCAAACAAAACTTTTAGTGGATTTCTACTTATTTTATTAAATATCATCTCCACCAAACAGGACAAGCTTGCATCTGTTATAGTTTTGGAGAAAAATGTGTTCATTTCATGTATGCGCGAAATGCCTTAAAAATGGCTTTAAAATGGATTTGGAGCATGGAGACGATTATCTCGGGATTGCAAGATAACCAAACAAAACTTTTAGTGGATTTCTACTTATTTTATTAAATATCATCTCCACCAAACAGGACAAGCTTGCATCTGTTATAGTTTTGGAGAAAAATGTGTTCATTTCATGTATGCGCGAAATGCCTTAAAAATGGCTTTAAAATGGATTTGGAGCATGGAGACGATTATCTCGGGATTGCAAGATAACCAAACAAAACTTTTAGTGGATTTCTACTTATTTTATTAAATATCATCTCCACCAAACAGGACAAGCTTGCATCTGTTATAGTTTTGGAGAAAAATGTGTTCATTTCATGTATGCGCGAAATGCCTTAAAAATGGCTTTAAAATGGATTTGGAGCATGGAGACGATTATCTCGGGATTGCAAGATAACCAAACAAAACTTTTAGTGGATTTCTACTTATTTTATTAAATATCATCTCCACCAAACAGGACAAGCTTGCATCTGTTATAGTTTTGGAGAAAAATGTGTTCATTTCATGTATGCGCGAAATGCCTTAAAAATGGCTTTAAAATGGATTTGGAGCATGGAGACGATTATCTCGGGATTGCAAGATAACCAAACAAAACTTTTAGTGGATTTCTACTTATTTTATTAAATATCATCTCCACCAAACAGGACAAGCTTGCATCTGTTATAGTTTTGGAGAAAAATGTGTTCATTTCATGTATGCGCGAAATGCCTTAAAAATGGCTTTAAAATGGATTTGGAGCATGGAGACGATTATCTCGGGATTGCAAGATAACCAAACAAAACTTTTAGTGGATTTCTACTTATTTTATTAAATATCATCTCCACCAAACAGGACAAGCTTGCATCTGTTATAGTTTTGGAGAAAAATGTGTTCATTTCATGTATGCGCGAAATGCCTTAAAAATGGCTTTAAAATGGATTTGGAGCATGGAGACGATTATCTCGGGATTGCAAGATAACCAAACAAAACTTTTAGTGGATTTCTACTTATTTTATTAAATATCATCTCCACCAAACAGGACAAGCTTGCATCTGTTATAGTTTTGGAGAAAAATGTGTTCATTTCATGTATGCGCGAAATGCCTTAAAAATGGCTTTAAAATGGATTTGGAGCATGGAGACGATTATCTCGGGATTGCAAGATAACCAAACAAAACTTTTAGTGGATTTCTACTTATTTTATTAAATATCATCTCCACCAAACAGGACAAGCTTGCATCTGTTATAGTTTTGGAGAAAAATGTGTTCATTTCATGTATGCGCGAAATGCCTTAAAAATGGCTTTAAAATGGATTTGGAGCATGGAGACGATTATCTCGGGATTGCAAGATAACCAAACAAAACTTTTAGTGGATTTCTACTTATTTTATTAAATATCATCTCCACCAAACAGGACAAGCTTGCATCTGTTATAGTTTTGGAGAAAAATGTGTTCATTTCATGTATGCGCGAAATGCCTTAAAAATGGCTTTAAAATGGATTTGGAGCATGGAGACGATTATCTCGGGATTGCAAGATAACCAAACAAAACTTTTAGTGGATTTCTACTTATTTTATTAAATATCATCTCCACCAAACAGGACAAGCTTGCATCTGTTATAGTTTTGGAGAAAAATGTGTTCATTTCATGTATGCGCGAAATGCCTTAAAAATGGCTTTAAAATGGATTTGGAGCATGGAGACGATTATCTCGGGATTGCAAGATAACCAAACAAAACTTTTAGTGGATTTCTACTTATTTTATTAAATATCATCTCCACCAAACAGGACAAGCTTGCATCTGTTATAGTTTTGGAGAAAAATGTGTTCATTTCATGTATGCGCGAAATGCCTTAAAAATGGCTTTAAAATGGATTTGGAGCATGGAGACGATTATCTCGGGATTGCAAGATAACCAAACAAAACTTTTAGTGGATTTCTACTTATTTTATTAAATATCATCTCCACCAAACAGGACAAGCTTGCATCTGTTATAGTTTTGGAGAAAAATGTGTTCATTTCATGTATGCGCGAAATGCCTTAAAAATGGCTTTAAAATGGATTTGGAGCATGGAGACGATTATCTCGGGATTGCAAGATAACCAAACAAAACTTTTAGTGGATTTCTACTTATTTTATTAAATATCATCTCCACCAAACAGGACAAGCTTGCATCTGTTATAGTTTTGGAGAAAAATGTGTTCATTTCATGTATGCGCGAAATGCCTTAAAAATGGCTTTAAAATGGATTTGGAGCATGGAGACGATTATCTCGGGATTGCAAGATAACCAAACAAAACTTTTAGTGGATTTCTACTTATTTTATTAAATATCATCTCCACCAAACAGGACAAGCTTGCATCTGTTATAGTTTTGGAGAAAAATGTGTTCATTTCATGTATGCGCGAAATGCCTTAAAAATGGCTTTAAAATGGATTTGGAGCATGGAGACGATTATCTCGGGATTGCAAGATAACCAAACAAAACTTTTAGTGGATTTCTACTTATTTTATTAAATATCATCTCCACCAAACAGGACAAGCTTGCATCTGTTATAGTTTTGGAGAAAAATGTGTTCATTTCATGTATGCGCGAAATGCCTTAAAAATGGCTTTAAAATGGATTTGGAGCATGGAGACGATTATCTCGGGATTGCAAGATAACCAAACAAAACTTTTAGTGGATTTCTACTTATTTTATTAAATATCATCTCCACCAAACAGGACAAGCTTGCATCTGTTATAGTTTTGGAGAAAAATGTGTTCATTTCATGTATGCGCGAAATGCCTTAAAAATGGCTTTAAAATGGATTTGGAGCATGGAGACGATTATCTCGGGATTGCAAGATAACCAAACAAAACTTTTAGTGGATTTCTACTTATTTTATTAAATATCATCTCCACCAAACAGGACAAGCTTGCATCTGTTATAGTTTTGGAGAAAAATGTGTTCATTTCATGTATGCGCGAAATGCCTTAAAAATGGCTTTAAAATGGATTTGGAGCATGGAGACGATTATCTCGGGATTGCAAGATAACCAAACAAAACTTTTAGTGGATTTCTACTTATTTTATTAAATATCATCTCCACCAAACAGGACAAGCTTGCATCTGTTATAGTTTTGGAGAAAAATGTGTTCATTTCATGTATGCGCGAAATGCCTTAAAAATGGCTTTAAAATGGATTTGGAGCATGGAGACGATTATCTCGGGATTGCAAGATAACCAAACAAAACTTTTAGTGGATTTCTACTTATTTTATTAAATATCATCTCCACCAAACAGGACAAGCTTGCATCTGTTATAGTTTTGGAGAAAAATGTGTTCATTTCATGTATGCGCGAAATGCCTTAAAAATGGCTTTAAAATGGATTTGGAGCATGGAGACGATTATCTCGGGATTGCAAGATAACCAAACAAAACTTTTAGTGGATTTCTACTTATTTTATTAAATATCATCTCCACCAAACAGGACAAGCTTGCATCTGTTATAGTTTTGGAGAAAAATGTGTTCATTTCATGTATGCGCGAAATGCCTTAAAAATGGCTTTAAAATGGATTTGGAGCATGGAGACGATTATCTCGGGATTGCAAGATAACCAAACAAAACTTTTAGTGGATTTCTACTTATTTTATTAAATATCATCTCCACCAAACAGGACAAGCTTGCATCTGTTATAGTTTTGGAGAAAAATGTGTTCATTTCATGTATGCGCGAAATGCCTTAAAAATGGCTTTAAAATGGATTTGGAGCATGGAGACGATTATCTCGGGATTGCAAGATAACCAAACAAAACTTTTAGTGGATTTCTACTTATTTTATTAAATATCATCTCCACCAAACAGGACAAGCTTGCATCTGTTATAGTTTTGGAGAAAAATGTGTTCATTTCATGTATGCGCGAAATGCCTTAAAAATGGCTTTAAAATGGATTTGGAGCATGGAGACGATTATCTCGGGATTGCAAGATAACCAAACAAAACTTTTAGTGGATTTCTACTTATTTTATTAAATATCATCTCCACCAAACAGGACAAGCTTGCATCTGTTATAGTTTTGGAGAAAAATGTGTTCATTTCATGTATGCGCGAAATGCCTTAAAAATGGCTTTAAAATGGATTTGGAGCATGGAGACGATTATCTCGGGATTGCAAGATAACCAAACAAAACTTTTAGTGGATTTCTACTTATTTTATTAAATATCATCTCCACCAAACAGGACAAGCTTGCATCTGTTATAGTTTTGGAGAAAAATGTGTTCATTTCATGTATGCGCGAAATGCCTTAAAAATGGCTTTAAAATGGATTTGGAGCATGGAGACGATTATCTCGGGATTGCAAGATAACCAAACAAAACTTTTAGTGGATTTCTACTTATTTTATTAAATATCATCTCCACCAAACAGGACAAGCTTGCATCTGTTATAGTTTTGGAGAAAAATGTGTTCATTTCATGTATGCGCGAAATGCCTTAAAAATGGCTTTAAAATGGATTTGGAGCATGGAGACGATTATCTCGGGATTGCAAGATAACCAAACAAAACTTTTAGTGGATTTCTACTTATTTTATTAAATATCATCTCCACCAAACAGGACAAGCTTGCATCTGTTATAGTTTTGGAGAAAAATGTGTTCATTTCATGTATGCGCGAAATGCCTTAAAAATGGCTTTAAAATGGATTTGGAGCATGGAGACGATTATCTCGGGATTGCAAGATAACCAAACAAAACTTTTAGTGGATTTCTACTTATTTTATTAAATATCATCTCCACCAAACAGGACAAGCTTGCATCTGTTATAGTTTTGGAGAAAAATGTGTTCATTTCATGTATGCGCGAAATGCCTTAAAAATGGCTTTAAAATGGATTTGGAGCATGGAGACGATTATCTCGGGATTGCAAGATAACCAAACAAAACTTTTAGTGGATTTCTACTTATTTTATTAAATATCATCTCCACCAAACAGGACAAGCTTGCATCTGTTATAGTTTTGGAGAAAAATGTGTTCATTTCATGTATGCGCGAAATGCCTTAAAAATGGCTTTAAAATGGATTTGGAGCATGGAGACGATTATCTCGGGATTGCAAGATAACCAAACAAAACTTTTAGTGGATTTCTACTTATTTTATTAAATATCATCTCCACCAAACAGGACAAGCTTGCATCTGTTATAGTTTTGGAGAAAAATGTGTTCATTTCATGTATGCGCGAAATGCCTTAAAAATGGCTTTAAAATGGATTTGGAGCATGGAGACGATTATCTCGGGATTGCAAGATAACCAAACAAAACTTTTAGTGGATTTCTACTTATTTTATTAAATATCATCTCCACCAAACAGGACAAGCTTGCATCTGTTATAGTTTTGGAGAAAAATGTGTTCATTTCATGTATGCGCGAAATGCCTTAAAAATGGCTTTAAAATGGATTTGGAGCATGGAGACGATTATCTCGGGATTGCAAGATAACCAAACAAAACTTTTAGTGGATTTCTACTTATTTTATTAAATATCATCTCCACCAAACAGGACAAGCTTGCATCTGTTATAGTTTTGGAGAAAAATGTGTTCATTTCATGTATGCGCGAAATGCCTTAAAAATGGCTTTAAAATGGATTTGGAGCATGGAGACGATTATCTCGGGATTGCAAGATAACCAAACAAAACTTTTAGTGGATTTCTACTTATTTTATTAAATATCATCTCCACCAAACAGGACAAGCTTGCATCTGTTATAGTTTTGGAGAAAAATGTGTTCATTTCATGTATGCGCGAAATGCCTTAAAAATGGCTTTAAAATGGATTTGGAGCATGGAGACGATTATCTCGGGATTGCAAGATAACCAAACAAAACTTTTAGTGGATTTCTACTTATTTTATTAAATATCATCTCCACCAAACAGGACAAGCTTGCATCTGTTATAGTTTTGGAGAAAAATGTGTTCATTTCATGTATGCGCGAAATGCCTTAAAAATGGCTTTAAAATGGATTTGGAGCATGGAGACGATTATCTCGGGATTGCAAGATAACCAAACAAAACTTTTAGTGGATTTCTACTTATTTTATTAAATATCATCTCCACCAAACAGGACAAGCTTGCATCTGTTATAGTTTTGGAGAAAAATGTGTTCATTTCATGTATGCGCGAAATGCCTTAAAAATGGCTTTAAAATGGATTTGGAGCATGGAGACGATTATCTCGGGATTGCAAGATAACCAAACAAAACTTTTAGTGGATTTCTACTTATTTTATTAAATATCATCTCCACCAAACAGGACAAGCTTGCATCTGTTATAGTTTTGGAGAAAAATGTGTTCATTTCATGTATGCGCGAAATGCCTTAAAAATGGCTTTAAAATGGATTTGGAGCATGGAGACGATTATCTCGGGATTGCAAGATAACCAAACAAAACTTTTAGTGGATTTCTACTTATTTTATTAAATATCATCTCCACCAAACAGGACAAGCTTGCATCTGTTATAGTTTTGGAGAAAAATGTGTTCATTTCATGTATGCGCGAAATGCCTTAAAAATGGCTTTAAAATGGATTTGGAGCATGGAGACGATTATCTCGGGATTGCAAGATAACCAAACAAAACTTTTAGTGGATTTCTACTTATTTTATTAAATATCATCTCCACCAAACAGGACAAGCTTGCATCTGTTATAGTTTTGGAGAAAAATGTGTTCATTTCATGTATGCGCGAAATGCCTTAAAAATGGCTTTAAAATGGATTTGGAGCATGGAGACGATTATCTCGGGATTGCAAGATAACCAAACAAAACTTTTAGTGGATTTCTACTTATTTTATTAAATATCATCTCCACCAAACAGGACAAGCTTGCATCTGTTATAGTTTTGGAGAAAAATGTGTTCATTTCATGTATGCGCGAAATGCCTTAAAAATGGCTTTAAAATGGATTTGGAGCATGGAGACGATTATCTCGGGATTGCAAGATAACCAAACAAAACTTTTAGTGGATTTCTACTTATTTTATTAAATATCATCTCCACCAAACAGGACAAGCTTGCATCTGTTATAGTTTTGGAGAAAAATGTGTTCATTTCATGTATGCGCGAAATGCCTTAAAAATGGCTTTAAAATGGATTTGGAGCATGGAGACGATTATCTCGGGATTGCAAGATAACCAAACAAAACTTTTAGTGGATTTCTACTTATTTTATTAAATATCATCTCCACCAAACAGGACAAGCTTGCATCTGTTATAGTTTTGGAGAAAAATGTGTTCATTTCATGTATGCGCGAAATGCCTTAAAAATGGCTTTAAAATGGATTTGGAGCATGGAGACGATTATCTCGGGATTGCAAGATAACCAAACAAAACTTTTAGTGGATTTCTACTTATTTTATTAAATATCATCTCCACCAAACAGGACAAGCTTGCATCTGTTATAGTTTTGGAGAAAAATGTGTTCATTTCATGTATGCGCGAAATGCCTTAAAAATGGCTTTAAAATGGATTTGGAGCATGGAGACGATTATCTCGGGATTGCAAGATAACCAAACAAAACTTTTAGTGGATTTCTACTTATTTTATTAAATATCATCTCCACCAAACAGGACAAGCTTGCATCTGTTATAGTTTTGGAGAAAAATGTGTTCATTTCATGTATGCGCGAAATGCCTTAAAAATGGCTTTAAAATGGATTTGGAGCATGGAGACGATTATCTCGGGATTGCAAGATAACCAAACAAAACTTTTAGTGGATTTCTACTTATTTTATTAAATATCATCTCCACCAAACAGGACAAGCTTGCATCTGTTATAGTTTTGGAGAAAAATGTGTTCATTTCATGTATGCGCGAAATGCCTTAAAAATGGCTTTAAAATGGATTTGGAGCATGGAGACGATTATCTCGGGATTGCAAGATAACCAAACAAAACTTTTAGTGGATTTCTACTTATTTTATTAAATATCATCTCCACCAAACAGGACAAGCTTGCATCTGTTATAGTTTTGGAGAAAAATGTGTTCATTTCATGTATGCGCGAAATGCCTTAAAAATGGCTTTAAAATGGATTTGGAGCATGGAGACGATTATCTCGGGATTGCAAGATAACCAAACAAAACTTTTAGTGGATTTCTACTTATTTTATTAAATATCATCTCCACCAAACAGGACAAGCTTGCATCTGTTATAGTTTTGGAGAAAAATGTGTTCATTTCATGTATGCGCGAAATGCCTTAAAAATGGCTTTAAAATGGATTTGGAGCATGGAGACGATTATCTCGGGATTGCAAGATAACCAAACAAAACTTTTAGTGGATTTCTACTTATTTTATTAAATATCATCTCCACCAAACAGGACAAGCTTGCATCTGTTATAGTTTTGGAGAAAAATGTGTTCATTTCATGTATGCGCGAAATGCCTTAAAAATGGCTTTAAAATGGATTTGGAGCATGGAGACGATTATCTCGGGATTGCAAGATAACCAAACAAAACTTTTAGTGGATTTCTACTTATTTTATTAAATATCATCTCCACCAAACAGGACAAGCTTGCATCTGTTATAGTTTTGGAGAAAAATGTGTTCATTTCATGTATGCGCGAAATGCCTTAAAAATGGCTTTAAAATGGATTTGGAGCATGGAGACGATTATCTCGGGATTGCAAGATAACCAAACAAAACTTTTAGTGGATTTCTACTTATTTTATTAAATATCATCTCCACCAAACAGGACAAGCTTGCATCTGTTATAGTTTTGGAGAAAAATGTGTTCATTTCATGTATGCGCGAAATGCCTTAAAAATGGCTTTAAAATGGATTTGGAGCATGGAGACGATTATCTCGGGATTGCAAGATAACCAAACAAAACTTTTAGTGGATTTCTACTTATTTTATTAAATATCATCTCCACCAAACAGGACAAGCTTGCATCTGTTATAGTTTTGGAGAAAAATGTGTTCATTTCATGTATGCGCGAAATGCCTTAAAAATGGCTTTAAAATGGATTTGGAGCATGGAGACGATTATCTCGGGATTGCAATATAACCAAACAAAACTTTTAGTGGATTTCTACTTATTTTATTAAATATCATCTCCACCAAACAGGACAAGCTTGCATCTGTTATAGTTTTGGAGAAAAATGTGTTCATTTCATGTATGCGCGAAATGCCTTAAAAATGGCTTTAAAATGGATTTGGAGCATGGAGACGATTATCTCGGGATTGCAAGATAACCAAACAAAACTTTTAGTGGATTTCTACTTATTTTATTAAATATCATCTCCACCAAACAGGACAAGCTTGCATCTGTTATAGTTTTGGAGAAAAATGTGTTCATTTCATGTATGCGCGAAATGCCTTAAAAATGGCTTTAAAATGGATTTGGAGCATGGAGACGATTATCTCGGGATTGCAAGATAACCAAACAAAACTTTTAGTGGATTTCTACTTATTTTATTAAATATCATCTCCACCAAACAGGACAAGCTTGCATCTGTTATAGTTTTGGAGAAAAATGTGTTCATTTCATGTATGCGCGAAATGCCTTAAAAATGGCTTTAAAATGGATTTGGAGCATGGAGACGATTATCTCGGGATTGCAAGATAACCAAACAAAACTTTTAGTGGATTTCTACTTATTTTATTAAATATCATCTCCACCAAACAGGACAAGCTTGCATCTGTTATAGTTTTGGAGAAAAATGTGTTCATTTCATGTATGCGCGAAATGCCTTAAAAATGGCTTTAAAATGGATTTGGAGCATGGAGACGATTATCTCGGGATTGCAAGATAACCAAACAAAACTTTTAGTGGATTTCTACTTATTTTATTAAATATCATCTCCACCAAACAGGACAAGCTTGCATCTGTTATAGTTTTGGAGAAAAATGTGTTCATTTCATGTATGCGCGAAATGCCTTAAAAATGGCTTTAAAATGGATTTGGAGCATGGAGACGATTATCTCGGGATTGCAAGATAACCAAACAAAACTTTTAGTGGATTTCTACTTATTTTATTAAATATCATCTCCACCAAACAGGACAAGCTTGCATCTGTTATAGTTTTGGAGAAAAATGTGTTCATTTCATGTATGCGCGAAATGCCTTAAAAATGGCTTTAAAATGGATTTGGAGCATGGAGACGATTATCTCGGGATTGCAAGATAACCAAACAAAACTTTTAGTGGATTTCTACTTATTTTATTAAATATCATCTCCACCAAACAGGACAAGCTTGCATCTGTTATAGTTTTGGAGAAAAATGTGTTCATTTCATGTATGCGCGAAATGCCTTAAAAATGGCTTTAAAATGGATTTGGAGCATGGAGACGATTATCTCGGGATTGCAAGATAACCAAACAAAACTTTTAGTGGATTTCTACTTATTTTATTAAATATCATCTCCACCAAACAGGACAAGCTTGCATCTGTTATAGTTTTGGAGAAAAATGTGTTCATTTCATGTATGCGCGAAATGCCTTAAAAATGGCTTTAAAATGGATTTGGAGCATGGAGACGATTATCTCGGGATTGCAAGATAACCAAACAAAACTTTTAGTGGATTTCTACTTATTTTATTAAATATCATCTCCACCAAACAGGACAAGCTTGCATCTGTTATAGTTTTGGAGAAAAATGTGTTCATTTCATGTATGCGCGAAATGCCTTAAAAATGGCTTTAAAATGGATTTGGAGCATGGAGACGATTATCTCGGGATTGCAAGATAACCAAACAAAACTTTTAGTGGATTTCTACTTATTTTATTAAATATCATCTCCACCAAACAGGACAAGCTTGCATCTGTTATAGTTTTGGAGAAAAATGTGTTCATTTCATGTATGCGCGAAATGCCTTAAAAATGGCTTTAAAATGGATTTGGAGCATGGAGACGATTATCTCGGGATTGCAAGATAACCAAACAAAACTTTTAGTGGATTTCTACTTATTTTATTAAATATCATCTCCACCAAACAGGACAAGCTTGCATCTGTTATAGTTTTGGAGAAAAATGTGTTCATTTCATGTATGCGCGAAATGCCTTAAAAATGGCTTTAAAATGGATTTGGAGCATGGAGACGATTATCTCGGGATTGCAAGATAACCAAACAAAACTTTTAGTGGATTTCTACTTATTTTATTAAATATCATCTCCACCAAACAGGACAAGCTTGCATCTGTTATAGTTTTGGAGAAAAATGTGTTCATTTCATGTATGCGCGAAATGCCTTAAAAATGGCTTTAAAATGGATTTGGAGCATGGAGACGATTATCTCGGGATTGCAAGATAACCAAACAAAACTTTTAGTGGATTTCTACTTATTTTATTAAATATCATCTCCACCAAACAGGACAAGCTTGCATCTGTTATAGTTTTGGAGAAAAATGTGTTCATTTCATGTATGCGCGAAATGCCTTAAAAATGGCTTTAAAATGGATTTGGAGCATGGAGACGATTATCTCGGGATTGCAAGATAACCAAACAAAACTTTTAGTGGATTTCTACTTATTTTATTAAATATCATCTCCACCAAACAGGACAAGCTTGCATCTGTTATAGTTTTGGAGAAAAATGTGTTCATTTCATGTATGCGCGAAATGCCTTAAAAATGGCTTTAAAATGGATTTGGAGCATGGAGACGATTATCTCGGGATTGCAAGATAACCAAACAAAACTTTTAGTGGATTTCTACTTATTTTATTAAATATCATCTCCACCAAACAGGACAAGCTTGCATCTGTTATAGTTTTGGAGAAAAATGTGTTCATTTCATGTATGCGCGAAATGCCTTAAAAATGGCTTTAAAATGGATTTGGAGCATGGAGACGATTATCTCGGGATTGCAAGATAACCAAACAAAACTTTTAGTGGATTTCTACTTATTTTATTAAATATCATCTCCACCAAACAGGACAAGCTTGCATCTGTTATAGTTTTGGAGAAAAATGTGTTCATTTCATGTATGCGCGAAATGCCTTAAAAATGGCTTTAAAATGGATTTGGAGCATGGAGACGATTATCTCGGGATTGCAAGATAACCAAACAAAACTTTTAGTGGATTTCTACTTATTTTATTAAATATCATCTCCACCAAACAGGACAAGCTTGCATCTGTTATAGTTTTGGAGAAAAATGTGTTCATTTCATGTATGCGCGAAATGCCTTAAAAAT
The DNA here is from genome assembly GCF_048569485.1 of Anomaloglossus baeobatrachus. Classification (NCBI taxonomy): domain Eukaryota; kingdom Metazoa; phylum Chordata; class Amphibia; order Anura; family Aromobatidae; genus Anomaloglossus; species Anomaloglossus baeobatrachus. The sequence goes on along the minus strand of NW_027442060.1, from coordinate 71,830 downwards.
GGCTTTAAAATGGATTTGGAGCATGGAGACGATTATCTCGGGATTGCAAGATAACCAAACAAAACTTTTAGTGGATTTCTACTTATTTTATTAAATATCATCTCCACCAAACAGGACAAGCTTGCATCTGTTATAGTTTTGGAGAAAAATGTGTTCATTTCATGTATGCGCGAAATGCCTTAAAAATGGCTTTAAAATGGATTTGGAGCATGGAGACGATTATCTCGGGATTGCAAGATAACCAAACAAAACTTTTAGTGGATTTCTACTTATTTTATTAAATATCATCTCCACCAAACAGGACAAGCTTGCATCTGTTATAGTTTTGGAGAAAAATGTGTTCATTTCATGTATGCGCGAAATGCCTTAAAAATGGCTTTAAAATGGATTTGGAGCATGGAGACGATTATCTCGGGATTGCAAGATAACCAAACAAAACTTTTAGTGGATTTCTACTTATTTTATTAAATATCATCTCCACCAAACAGGACAAGCTTGCATCTGTTATAGTTTTGGAGAAAAATGTGTTCATTTCATGTATGCGCGAAATGCCTTAAAAATGGCTTTAAAATGGATTTGGAGCATGGAGACGATTATCTCGGGATTGCAAGATAACCAAACAAAACTTTTAGTGGATTTCTACTTATTTTATTAAATATCATCTCCACCAAACAGGACAAGCTTGCATCTGTTATAGTTTTGGAGAAAAATGTGTTCATTTCATGTATGCGCGAAATGCCTTAAAAATGGCTTTAAAATGGATTTGGAGCATGGAGACGATTATCTCGGGATTGCAAGATAACCAAACAAAACTTTTAGTGGATTTCTACTTATTTTATTAAATATCATCTCCACCAAACAGGACAAGCTTGCATCTGTTATAGTTTTGGAGAAAAATGTGTTCATTTCATGTATGCGCGAAATGCCTTAAAAATGGCTTTAAAATGGATTTGGAGCATGGAGACGATTATCTCGGGATTGCAAGATAACCAAACAAAACTTTTAGTGGATTTCTACTTATTTTATTAAATATCATCTCCACCAAACAGGACAAGCTTGCATCTGTTATAGTTTTGGAGAAAAATGTGTTCATTTCATGTATGCGCGAAATGCCTTAAAAATGGCTTTAAAATGGATTTGGAGCATGGAGACGATTATCTCGGGATTGCAAGATAACCAAACAAAACTTTTAGTGGATTTCTACTTATTTTATTAAATATCATCTCCACCAAACAGGACAAGCTTGCATCTGTTATAGTTTTGGAGAAAAATGTGTTCATTTCATGTATGCGCGAAATGCCTTAAAAATGGCTTTAAAATGGATTTGGAGCATGGAGACGATTATCTCGGGATTGCAAGATAACCAAACAAAACTTTTAGTGGATTTCTACTTATTTTATTAAATATCATCTCCACCAAACAGGACAAGCTTGCATCTGTTATAGTTTTGGAGAAAAATGTGTTCATTTCATGTATGCGCGAAATGCCTTAAAAATGGCTTTAAAATGGATTTGGAGCATGGAGACGATTATCTCGGGATTGCAAGATAACCAAACAAAACTTTTAGTGGATTTCTACTTATTTTATTAAATATCATCTCCACCAAACAGGACAAGCTTGCATCTGTTATAGTTTTGGAGAAAAATGTGTTCATTTCATGTATGCGCGAAATGCCTTAAAAATGGCTTTAAAATGGATTTGGAGCATGGAGACGATTATCTCGGGATTGCAAGATAACCAAACAAAACTTTTAGTGGATTTCTACTTATTTTATTAAATATCATCTCCACCAAACAGGACAAGCTTGCATCTGTTATAGTTTTGGAGAAAAATGTGTTCATTTCATGTATGCGCGAAATGCCTTAAAAATGGCTTTAAAATGGATTTGGAGCATGGAGACGATTATCTCGGGATTGCAAGATAACCAAACAAAACTTTTAGTGGATTTCTACTTATTTTATTAAATATCATCTCCACCAAACAGGACAAGCTTGCATCTGTTATAGTTTTGGAGAAAAATGTGTTCATTTCATGTATGCGCGAAATGCCTTAAAAATGGCTTTAAAATGGATTTGGAGCATGGAGACGATTATCTCGGGATTGCAAGATAACCAAACAAAACTTTTAGTGGATTTCTACTTATTTTATTAAATATCATCTCCACCAAACAGGACAAGCTTGCATCTGTTATAGTTTTGGAGAAAAATGTGTTCATTTCATGTATGCGCGAAATGCCTTAAAAATGGCTTTAAAATGGATTTGGAGCATGGAGACGATTATCTCGGGATTGCAAGATAACCAAACAAAACTTTTAGTGGATTTCTACTTATTTTATTAAATATCATCTCCACCAAACAGGACAAGCTTGCATCTGTTATAGTTTTGGAGAAAAATGTGTTCATTTCATGTATGCGCGAAATGCCTTAAAAATGGCTTTAAAATGGATTTGGAGCATGGAGACGATTATCTCGGGATTGCAAGATAACCAAACAAAACTTTTAGTGGATTTCTACTTATTTTATTAAATATCATCTCCACCAAACAGGACAAGCTTGCATCTGTTATAGTTTTGGAGAAAAATGTGTTCATTTCATGTATGCGCGAAATGCCTTAAAAATGGCTTTAAAATGGATTTGGAGCATGGAGACGATTATCTCGGGATTGCAAGATAACCAAACAAAACTTTTAGTGGATTTCTACTTATTTTATTAAATATCATCTCCACCAAACAGGACAAGCTTGCATCTGTTATAGTTTTGGAGAAAAATGTGTTCATTTCATGTATGCGCGAAATGCCTTAAAAATGGCTTTAAAATGGATTTGGAGCATGGAGACGATTATCTCGGGATTGCAAGATAACCAAACAAAACTTTTAGTGGATTTCTACTTATTTTATTAAATATCATCTCCACCAAACAGGACAAGCTTGCATCTGTTATAGTTTTGGAGAAAAATGTGTTCATTTCATGTATGCGCGAAATGCCTTAAAAATGGCTTTAAAATGGATTTGGAGCATGGAGACGATTATCTCGGGATTGCAAGATAACCAAACAAAACTTTTAGTGGATTTCTACTTATTTTATTAAATATCATCTCCACCAAACAGGACAAGCTTGCATCTGTTATAGTTTTGGAGAAAAATGTGTTCATTTCATGTATGCGCGAAATGCCTTAAAAATGGCTTTAAAATGGATTTGGAGCATGGAGACGATTATCTCGGGATTGCAAGATAACCAAACAAAACTTTTAGTGGATTTCTACTTATTTTATTAAATATCATCTCCACCAAACAGGACAAGCTTGCATCTGTTATAGTTTTGGAGAAAAATGTGTTCATTTCATGTATGCGCGAAATGCCTTAAAAATGGCTTTAAAATGGATTTGGAGCATGGAGACGATTATCTCGGGATTGCAAGATAACCAAACAAAACTTTTAGTGGATTTCTACTTATTTTATTAAATATCATCTCCACCAAACAGGACAAGCTTGCATCTGTTATAGTTTTGGAGAAAAATGTGTTCATTTCATGTATGCGCGAAATGCCTTAAAAATGGCTTTAAAATGGATTTGGAGCATGGAGACGATTATCTCGGGATTGCAAGATAACCAAACAAAACTTTTAGTGGATTTCTACTTATTTTATTAAATATCATCTCCACCAAACAGGACAAGCTTGCATCTGTTATAGTTTTGGAGAAAAATGTGTTCATTTCATGTATGCGCGAAATGCCTTAAAAATGGCTTTAAAATGGATTTGGAGCATGGAGACGATTATCTCGGGATTGCAAGATAACCAAACAAAACTTTTAGTGGATTTCTACTTATTTTATTAAATATCATCTCCACCAAACAGGACAAGCTTGCATCTGTTATAGTTTTGGAGAAAAATGTGTTCATTTCATGTATGCGCGAAATGCCTTAAAAATGGCTTTAAAATGGATTTGGAGCATGGAGACGATTATCTCGGGATCGCAAGATAACCAAACAAAACTTTTAGTGGATTTCTACTTATTTTATTAAATATCATCTCCACCAAACAGGACAAGCTTGCATCTGTTATAGTTTTGGAGAAAAATGTGTTCATTTCATGTATGCGCGAAATGCCTTAAAAATGGCTTTAAAATGGATTTGGAGCATGGAGACGATTATCTCGGGATTGCAAGATAACCAAACAAAACTTTTAGTGGATTTCTACTTATTTTATTAAATATCATCTCCACCAAACAGGACAAGCTTGCATCTGTTATAGTTTTGGAGAAAAATGTGTTCATTTCATGTATGCGCGAAATGCCTTAAAAATGGCTTTAAAATGGATTTGGAGCATGGAGACGATTATCTCGGGATTGCAAGATAACCAAACAAAACTTTTAGTGGATTTCTACTTATTTTATTAAATATCATCTCCACCAAACAGGACAAGCTTGCATCTGTTATAGTTTTGGAGAAAAATGTGTTCATTTCATGTATGCGCGAAATGCCTTAAAAATGGCTTTAAAATGGATTTGGAGCATGGAGACGATTATCTCGGGATTGCAAGATAACCAAACAAAACTTTTAGTGGATTTCTACTTATTTTATTAAATATCATCTCCACCAAACAGGACAAGCTTGCATCTGTTATAGTTTTGGAGAAAAATGTGTTCATTTCATGTATGCGCGAAATGCCTTAAAAATGGCTTTAAAATGGATTTGGAGCATGGAGACGATTATCTCGGGATTGCAAGATAACCAAACAAAACTTTTAGTGGATTTCTACTTATTTTATTAAATATCATCTCCACCAAACAGGACAAGCTTGCATCTGTTATAGTTTTGGAGAAAAATGTGTTCATTTCATGTATGCGCGAAATGCCTTAAAAATGGCTTTAAAATGGATTTGGAGCATGGAGACGATTATCTCGGGATTGCAAGATAACCAAACAAAACTTTTAGTGGATTTCTACTTATTTTATTAAATATCATCTCCACCAAACAGGACAAGCTTGCATCTGTTATAGTTTTGGAGAAAAATGTGTTCATTTCATGTATGCGCGAAATGCCTTAAAAATGGCTTTAAAATGGATTTGGAGCATGGAGACGATTATCTCGGGATTGCAAGATAACCAAACAAAACTTTTAGTGGATTTCTACTTATTTTATTAAATATCATCTCCACCAAACAGGACAAGCTTGCATCTGTTATAGTTTTGGAGAAAAATGTGTTCATTTCATGTATGCGCGAAATGCCTTAAAAATGGCTTTAAAATGGATTTGGAGCATGGAGACGATTATCTCGGGATTGCAAGATAACCAAACAAAACTTTTAGTGGATTTCTACTTATTTTATTAAATATCATCTCCACCAAACAGGACAAGCTTGCATCTGTTATAGTTTTGGAGAAAAATGTGTTCATTTCATGTATGCGCGAAATGCCTTAAAAATGGCTTTAAAATGGATTTGGAGCATGGAGACGATTATCTCGGGATTGCAAGATAACCAAACAAAACTTTTAGTGGATTTCTACTTATTTTATTAAATATCATCTCCACCAAACAGGACAAGCTTGCATCTGTTATAGTTTTGGAGAAAAATGTGTTCATTTCATGTATGCGCGAAATGCCTTAAAAATGGCTTTAAAATGGATTTGGAGCATGGAGACGATTATCTCGGGATTGCAAGATAACCAAACAAAACTTTTAGTGGATTTCTACTTATTTTATTAAATATCATCTCCACCAAACAGGACAAGCTTGCATCTGTTATAGTTTTGGAGAAAAATGTGTTCATTTCATGTATGCGCGAAATGCCTTAAAAATGGCTTTAAAATGGATTTGGAGCATGGAGACGATTATCTCGGGATTGCAAGATAACCAAACAAAACTTTTAGTGGATTTCTACTTATTTTATTAAATATCATCTCCACCAAACAGGACAAGCTTGCATCTGTTATAGTTTTGGAGAAAAATGTGTTCATTTCATGTATGCGCGAAATGCCTTAAAAATGGCTTTAAAATGGATTTGGAGCATGGAGACGATTATCTCGGGATTGCAAGATAACCAAACAAAACTTTTAGTGGATTTCTACTTATTTTATTAAATATCATCTCCACCAAACAGGACAAGCTTGCATCTGTTATAGTTTTGGAGAAAAATGTGTTCATTTCATGTATGCGCGAAATGCCTTAAAAATGGCTTTAAAATGGATTTGGAGCATGGAGACGATTATCTCGGGATTGCAAGATAACCAAACAAAACTTTTAGTGGATTTCTACTTATTTTATTAAATATCATCTCCACCAAACAGGACAAGCTTGCATCTGTTATAGTTTTGGAGAAAAATGTGTTCATTTCATGTATGCGCGAAATGCCTTAAAAATGGCTTTAAAATGGATTTGGAGCATGGAGACGATTATCTCGGGATTGCAAGATAACCAAACAAAACTTTTAGTGGATTTCTACTTATTTTATTAAATATCATCTCCACCAAACAGGACAAGCTTGCATCTGTTATAGTTTTGGAGAAAAATGTGTTCATTTCATGTATGCGCGAAATGCCTTAAAAATGGCTTTAAAATGGATTTGGAGCATGGAGACGATTATCTCGGGATTGCAAGATAACCAAACAAAACTTTTAGTGGATTTCTACTTATTTTATTAAATATCATCTCCACCAAACAGGACAAGCTTGCATCTGTTATAGTTTTGGAGAAAAATGTGTTCATTTCATGTATGCGCGAAATGCCTTAAAAATGGCTTTAAAATGGATTTGGAGCATGGAGACGATTATCTCGGGATTGCAAGATAACCAAACAAAACTTTTAGTGGATTTCTACTTATTTTATTAAATATCATCTCCACCAAACAGGACAAGCTTGCATCTGTTATAGTTTTGGAGAAAAATGTGTTCATTTCATGTATGCGCGAAATGCCTTAAAAATGGCTTTAAAATGGATTTGGAGCATGGAGACGATTATCTCGGGATTGCAAGATAACCAAACAAAACTTTTAGTGGATTTCTACTTATTTTATTAAATATCATCTCCACCAAACAGGACAAGCTTGCATCTGTTATAGTTTTGGAGAAAAATGTGTTCATTTCATGTATGCGCGAAATGCCTTAAAAATGGCTTTAAAATGGATTTGGAGCATGGAGACGATTATCTCGGGATTGCAAGATAACCAAACAAAACTTTTAGTGGATTTCTACTTATTTTATTAAATATCATCTCCACCAAACAGGACAAGCTTGCATCTGTTATAGTTTTGGAGAAAAATGTGTTCATTTCATGTATGCGCGAAATGCCTTAAAAATGGCTTTAAAATGGATTTGGAGCATGGAGACGATTATCTCGGGATTGCAAGATAACCAAACAAAACTTTTAGTGGATTTCTACTTATTTTATTAAATATCATCTCCACCAAACAGGACAAGCTTGCATCTGTTATAGTTTTGGAGAAAAATGTGTTCATTTCATGTATGCGCGAAATGCCTTAAAAATGGCTTTAAAATGGATTTGGAGCATGGAGACGATTATCTCGGGATTGCAAGATAACCAAACAAAACTTTTAGTGGATTTCTACTTATTTTATTAAATATCATCTCCACCAAACAGGACAAGCTTGCATCTGTTATAGTTTTGGAGAAAAATGTGTTCATTTCATGTATGCGCGAAATGCCTTAAAAATGGCTTTAAAATGGATTTGGAGCATGGAGACGATTATCTCGGGATTGCAAGATAACCAAACAAAACTTTTAGTGGATTTCTACTTATTTTATTAAATATCATCTCCACCAAACAGGACAAGCTTGCATCTGTTATAGTTTTGGAGAAAAATGTGTTCATTTCATGTATGCGCGAAATGCCTTAAAAATGGCTTTAAAATGGATTTGGAGCATGGAGACGATTATCTCGGGATTGCAAGATAACCAAACAAAACTTTTAGTGGATTTCTACTTATTTTATTAAATATCATCTCCACCAAACAGGACAAGCTTGCATCTGTTATAGTTTTGGAGAAAAATGTGTTCATTTCATGTATGCGCGAAATGCCTTAAAAATGGCTTTAAAATGGATTTGGAGCATGGAGACGATTATCTCGGGATTGCAAGATAACCAAACAAAACTTTTAGTGGATTTCTACTTATTTTATTAAATATCATCTCCACCAAACAGGACAAGCTTGCATCTGTTATAGTTTTGGAGAAAAATGTGTTCATTTCATGTATGCGCGAAATGCCTTAAAAATGGCTTTAAAATGGATTTGGAGCATGGAGACGATTATCTCGGGATTGCAAGATAACCAAACAAAACTTTTAGTGGATTTCTACTTATTTTATTAAATATCATCTCCACCAAACAGGACAAGCTTGCATCTGTTATAGTTTTGGAGAAAAATGTGTTCATTTCATGTATGCGCGAAATGCCTTAAAAATGGCTTTAAAATGGATTTGGAGCATGGAGACGATTATCTCGGGATTGCAAGATAACCAAACAAAACTTTTAGTGGATTTCTACTTATTTTATTAAATATCATCTCCACCAAACAGGACAAGCTTGCATCTGTTATAGTTTTGGAGAAAAATGTGTTCATTTCATGTATGCGCGAAATGCCTTAAAAATGGCTTTAAAATGGATTTGGAGCATGGAGACGATTATCTCGGGATTGCAAGATAACCAAACAAAACTTTTAGTGGATTTCTACTTATTTTATTAAATATCATCTCCACCAAACAGGACAAGCTTGCATCTGTTATAGTTTTGGAGAAAAATGTGTTCATTTCATGTATGCGCGAAATGCCTTAAAAATGGCTTTAAAATGGATTTGGAGCATGGAGACGATTATCTCGGGATTGCAAGATAACCAAACAAAACTTTTAGTGGATTTCTACTTATTTTATTAAATATCATCTCCACCAAACAGGACAAGCTTGCATCTGTTATAGTTTTGGAGAAAAATGTGTTCATTTCATGTATGCGCGAAATGCCTTAAAAATGGCTTTAAAATGGATTTGGAGCATGGAGACGATTATCTCGGGATTGCAAGATAACCAAACAAAACTTTTAGTGGATTTCTACTTATTTTATTAAATATCATCTCCACCAAACAGGACAAGCTTGCATCTGTTATAGTTTTGGAGAAAAATGTGTTCATTTCATGTATGCGCGAAATGCCTTAAAAATGGCTTTAAAATGGATTTGGAGCATGGAGACGATTATCTCGGGATTGCAAGATAACCAAACAAAACTTTTAGTGGATTTCTACTTATTTTATTAAATATCATCTCCACCAAACAGGACAAGCTTGCATCTGTTATAGTTTTGGAGAAAAATGTGTTCATTTCATGTATGCGCGAAATGCCTTAAAAATGGCTTTAAAATGGATTTGGAGCATGGAGACGATTATCTCGGGATTGCAAGATAACCAAACAAAACTTTTAGTGGATTTCTACTTATTTTATTAAATATCATCTCCACCAAACAGGACAAGCTTGCATCTGTTATAGTTTTGGAGAAAAATGTGTTCATTTCATGTATGCGCGAAATGCCTTAAAAATGGCTTTAAAATGGATTTGGAGCATGGAGACGATTATCTCGGGATTGCAAGATAACCAAACAAAACTTTTAGTGGATTTCTACTTATTTTATTAAATATCATCTCCACCAAACAGGACAAGCTTGCATCTGTTATAGTTTTGGAGAAAAATGTGTTCATTTCATGTATGCGCGAAATGCCTTAAAAATGGCTTTAAAATGGATTTGGAGCATGGAGACGATTATCTCGGGATTGCAAGATAACCAAACAAAACTTTTAGTGGATTTCTACTTATTTTATTAAATATCATCTCCACCAAACAGGACAAGCTTGCATCTGTTATAGTTTTGGAGAAAAATGTGTTCATTTCATGTATGCGCGAAATGCCTTAAAAATGGCTTTAAAATGGATTTGGAGCATGGAGACGATTATCTCGGGATTGCAAGATAACCAAACAAAACTTTTAGTGGATTTCTACTTATTTTATTAAATATCATCTCCACCAAACAGGACAAGCTTGCATCTGTTATAGTTTTGGAGAAAAATGTGTTCATTTCATGTATGCGCGAAATGCCTTAAAAATGGCTTTAAAATGGATTTGGAGCATGGAGACGATTATCTCGGGATTGCAAGATAACCAAACAAAACTTTTAGTGGATTTCTACTTATTTTATTAAATATCATCTCCACCAAACAGGACAAGCTTGCATCTGTTATAGTTTTGGAGAAAAATGTGTTCATTTCATGTATGCGCGAAATGCCTTAAAAATGGCTTTAAAATGGATTTGGAGCATGGAGACGATTATCTCGGGATTGCAAGATAACCAAACAAAACTTTTAGTGGATTTCTACTTATTTTATTAAATATCATCTCCACCAAACAGGACAAGCTTGCATCTGTTATAGTTTTGGAGAAAAATGTGTTCATTTCATGTATGCGCGAAATGCCTTAAAAATGGCTTTAAAATGGATTTGGAGCATGGAGACGATTATCTCGGGATTGCAAGATAACCAAACAAAACTTTTAGTGGATTTCTACTTATTTTATTAAATATCATCTCCACCAAACAGGACAAGCTTGCATCTGTTATAGTTTTGGAGAAAAATGTGTTCATTTCATGTATGCGCGAAATGCCTTAAAAATGGCTTTAAAATGGATTTGGAGCATGGAGACGATTATCTCGGGATTGCAAGATAACCAAACAAAACTTTTAGTGGATTTCTACTTATTTTATTAAATATCATCTCCACCAAACAGGACAAGCTTGCATCTGTTATAGTTTTGGAGAAAAATGTGTTCATTTCATGTATGCGCGAAATGCCTTAAAAATGGCTTTAAAATGGATTTGGAGCATGGAGACGATTATCTCGGGATTGCAAGATAACCAAACAAAACTTTTAGTGGATTTCTACTTATTTTATTAAATATCATCTCCACCAAACAGGACAAGCTTGCATCTGTTATAGTTTTGGAGAAAAATGTGTTCATTTCATGTATGCGCGAAATGCCTTAAAAATGGCTTTAAAATGGATTTGGAGCATGGAGACGATTATCTCGGGATTGCAAGATAACCAAACAAAACTTTTAGTGGATTTCTACTTATTTTATTAAATATCATCTCCACCAAACAGGACAAGCTTGCATCTGTTATAGTTTTGGAGAAAAATGTGTTCATTTCATGTATGCGCGAAATGCCTTAAAAATGGCTTTAAAATGGATTTGGAGCATGGAGACGATTATCTCGGGATTGCAAGATAACCAAACAAAACTTTTAGTGGATTTCTACTTATTTTATTAAATATCATCTCCACCAAACAGGACAAGCTTGCATCTGTTATAGTTTTGGAGAAAAATGTGTTCATTTCATGTATGCGCGAAATGCCTTAAAAATGGCTTTAAAATGGATTTGGAGCATGGAGACGATTATCTCGGGATTGCAAGATAACCAAACAAAACTTTTAGTGGATTTCTACTTATTTTATTAAATATCATCTCCACCAAACAGGACAAGCTTGCATCTGTTATAGTTTTGGAGAAAAATGTGTTCATTTCATGTATGCGCGAAATGCCTTAAAAATGGCTTTAAAATGGATTTGGAGCATGGAGACGATTATCTCGGGATTGCAAGATAACCAAACAAAACTTTTAGTGGATTTCTACTTATTTTATTAAATATCATCTCCACCAAACAGGACAAGCTTGCATCTGTTATAGTTTTGGAGAAAAATGTGTTCATTTCATGTATGCGCGAAATGCCTTAAAAATGGCTTTAAAATGGATTTGGAGCATGGAGACGATTATCTCGGGATTGCAAGATAACCAAACAAAACTTTTAGTGGATTTCTACTTATTTTATTAAATATCATCTCCACCAAACAGGACAAGCTTGCATCTGTTATAGTTTTGGAGAAAAATGTGTTCATTTCATGTATGCGCGAAATGCCTTAAAAATGGCTTTAAAATGGATTTGGAGCATGGAGACGATTATCTCGGGATTGCAAGATAACCAAACAAAACTTTTAGTGGATTTCTACTTATTTTATTAAATATCATCTCCACCAAACAGGACAAGCTTGCATCTGTTATAGTTTTGGAGAAAAATGTGTTCATTTCATGTATGCGCGAAATGCCTTAAAAATGGCTTTAAAATGGATTTGGAGCATGGAGACGATTATCTCGGGATTGCAAGATAACCAAACAAAACTTTTAGTGGATTTCTACTTATTTTATTAAATATCATCTCCACCAAACAGGACAAGCTTGCATCTGTTATAGTTTTGGAGAAAAATGTGTTCATTTCATGTATGCGCGAAATGCCTTAAAAATGGCTTTAAAATGGATTTGGAGCATGGAGACGATTATCTCGGGATTGCAAGATAACCAAACAAAACTTTTAGTGGATTTCTACTTATTTTATTAAATATCATCTCCACCAAACAGGACAAGCTTGCATCTGTTATAGTTTTGGAGAAAAATGTGTTCATTTCATGTATGCGCGAAATGCCTTAAAAATGGCTTTAAAATGGATTTGGAGCATGGAGACGATTATCTCGGGATTGCAAGATAACCAAACAAAACTTTTAGTGGATTTCTACTTATTTTATTAAATATCATCTCCACCAAACAGGACAAGCTTGCATCTGTTATAGTTTTGGAGAAAAATGTGTTCATTTCATGTATGCGCGAAATGCCTTAAAAATGGCTTTAAAATGGATTTGGAGCATGGAGACGATTATCTCGGGATTGCAAGATAACCAAACAAAACTTTTAGTGGATTTCTACTTATTTTATTAAATATCATCTCCACCAAACAGGACAAGCTTGCATCTGTTATAGTTTTGGAGAAAAATGTGTTCATTTCATGTATGCGCGAAATGCCTTAAAAATGGCTTTAAAATGGATTTGGAGCATGGAGACGATTATCTCGGGATTGCAAGATAACCAAACAAAACTTTTAGTGGATTTCTACTTATTTTATTAAATATCATCTCCACCAAACAGGACAAGCTTGCATCTGTTATAGTTTTGGAGAAAAATGTGTTCATTTCATGTATGCGCGAAATGCCTTAAAAATGGCTTTAAAATGGATTTGGAGCATGGAGACGATTATCTCGGGATTGCAAGATAACCAAACAAAACTTTTAGTGGATTTCTACTTATTTTATTAAATATCATCTCCACCAAACAGGACAAGCTTGCATCTGTTATAGTTTTGGAGAAAAATGTGTTCATTTCATGTATGCGCGAAATGCCTTAAAAATGGCTTTAAAATGGATTTGGAGCATGGAGACGATTATCTCGGGATTGCAAGATAACCAAACAAAACTTTTAGTGGATTTCTACTTATTTTATTAAATATCATCTCCACCAAACAGGACAAGCTTGCATCTGTTATAGTTTTGGAGAAAAATGTGTTCATTTCATGTATGCGCGAAATGCCTTAAAAATGGCTTTAAAATGGATTTGGAGCATGGAGACGATTATCTCGGGATTGCAAGATAACCAAACAAAACTTTTAGTGGATTTCTACTTATTTTATTAAATATCATCTCCACCAAACAGGACAAGCTTGCATCTGTTATAGTTTTGGAGAAAAATGTGTTCATTTCATGTATGCGCGAAATGCCTTAAAAATGGCTTTAAAATGGATTTGGAGCATGGAGACGATTATCTCGGGATTGCAAGATAACCAAACAAAACTTTTAGTGGATTTCTACTTATTTTATTAAATATCATCTCCACCAAACAGGACAAGCTTGCATCTGTTATAGTTTTGGAGAAAAATGTGTTCATTTCATGTATGCGCGAAATGCCTTAAAAATGGCTTTAAAATGGATTTGGAGCATGGAGACGATTATCTCGGGATTGCAAGATAACCAAACAAAACTTTTAGTGGATTTCTACTTATTTTATTAAATATCATCTCCACCAAACAGGACAAGCTTGCATCTGTTATAGTTTTGGAGAAAAATGTGTTCATTTCATGTATGCGCGAAATGCCTTAAAAATGGCTTTAAAATGGATTTGGAGCATGGAGACGATTATCTCGGGATTGCAAGATAACCAAACAAAACTTTTAGTGGATTTCTACTTATTTTATTAAATATCATCTCCACCAAACAGGACAAGCTTGCATCTGTTATAGTTTTGGAGAAAAATGTGTTCATTTCATGTATGCGCGAAATGCCTTAAAAATGGCTTTAAAATGGATTTGGAGCATGGAGACGATTATCTCGGGATTGCAAGATAACCAAACAAAACTTTTAGTGGATTTCTACTTATTTTATTAAATATCATCTCCACCAAACAGGACAAGCTTGCATCTGTTATAGTTTTGGAGAAAAATGTGTTCATTTCATGTATGCGCGAAATGCCTTAAAAATGGCTTTAAAATGGATTTGGAGCATGGAGACGATTATCTCGGGATTGCAAGATAACCAAACAAAACTTTTAGTGGATTTCTACTTATTTTATTAAATATCATCTCCACCAAACAGGACAAGCTTGCATCTGTTATAGTTTTGGAGAAAAATGTGTTCATTTCATGTATGCGCGAAATGCCTTAAAAATGGCTTTAAAATGGATTTGGAGCATGGAGACGATTATCTCGGGATTGCAAGATAACCAAACAAAACTTTTAGTGGATTTCTACTTATTTTATTAAATATCATCTCCACCAAACAGGACAAGCTTGCATCTGTTATAGTTTTGGAGAAAAATGTGTTCATTTCATGTATGCGCGAAATGCCTTAAAAATGGCTTTAAAATGGATTTGGAGCATGGAGACGATTATCTCGGGATTGCAAGATAACCAAACAAAACTTTTAGTGGATTTCTACTTATTTTATTAAATATCATCTCCACCAAACAGGACAAGCTTGCATCTGTTATAGTTTTGGAGAAAAATGTGTTCATTTCATGTATGCGCGAAATGCCTTAAAAATGGCTTTAAAATGGATTTGGAGCATGGAGACGATTATCTCGGGATTGCAAGATAACCAAACAAAACTTTTAGTGGATTTCTACTTATTTTATTAAATATCATCTCCACCAAACAGGACAAGCTTGCATCTGTTATAGTTTTGGAGAAAAATGTGTTCATTTCATGTATGCGCGAAATGCCTTAAAAATGGCTTTAAAATGGATTTGGAGCATGGAGACGATTATCTCGGGATTGCAAGATAACCAAACAAAACTTTTAGTGGATTTCTACTTATTTTATTAAATATCATCTCCACCAAACAGGACAAGCTTGCATCTGTTATAGTTTTGGAGAAAAATGTGTTCATTTCATGTATGCGCGAAATGCCTTAAAAATGGCTTTAAAATGGATTTGGAGCATGGAGACGATTATCTCGGGATTGCAAGATAACCAAACAAAACTTTTAGTGGATTTCTACTTATTTTATTAAATATCATCTCCACCAAACAGGACAAGCTTGCATCTGTTATAGTTTTGGAGAAAAATGTGTTCATTTCATGTATGCGCGAAATGCCTTAAAAATGGCTTTAAAATGGATTTGGAGCATGGAGACGATTATCTCGGGATTGCAAGATAACCAAACAAAACTTTTAGTGGATTTCTACTTATTTTATTAAATATCATCTCCACCAAACAGGACAAGCTTGCATCTGTTATAGTTTTGGAGAAAAATGTGTTCATTTCATGTATGCGCGAAATGCCTTAAAAATGGCTTTAAAATGGATTTGGAGCATGGAGACGATTATCTCGGGATTGCAAGATAACCAAACAAAACTTTTAGTGGATTTCTACTTATTTTATTAAATATCATCTCCACCAAACAGGACAAGCTTGCATCTGTTATAGTTTTGGAGAAAAATGTGTTCATTTCATGTATGCGCGAAATGCCTTAAAAATGGCTTTAAAATGGATTTGGAGCATGGAGACGATTATCTCGGGATTGCAAGATAACCAAACAAAACTTTTAGTGGATTTCTACTTATTTTATTAAATATCATCTCCACCAAACAGGACAAGCTTGCATCTGTTATAGTTTTGGAGAAAAATGTGTTCATTTCATGTATGCGCGAAATGCCTTAAAAATGGCTTTAAAATGGATTTGGAGCATGGAGACGATTATCTCGGGATTGCAAGATAACCAAACAAAACTTTTAGTGGATTTCTACTTATTTTATTAAATATCATCTCCACCAAACAGGACAAGCTTGCATCTGTTATAGTTTTGGAGAAAAATGTGTTCATTTCATGTATGCGCGAAATGCCTTAAAAATGGCTTTAAAATGGATTTGGAGCATGGAGACGATTATCTCGGGATTGCAAGATAACCAAACAAAACTTTTAGTGGATTTCTACTTATTTTATTAAATATCATCTCCACCAAACAGGACAAGCTTGCATCTGTTATAGTTTTGGAGAAAAATGTGTTCATTTCATGTATGCGCGAAATGCCTTAAAAATGGCTTTAAAATGGATTTGGAGCATGGAGACGATTATCTCGGGATTGCAAGATAACCAAACAAAACTTTTAGTGGATTTCTACTTATTTTATTAAATATCATCTCCACCAAACAGGACAAGCTTGCATCTGTTATAGTTTTGGAGAAAAATGTGTTCATTTCATGTATGCGCGAAATGCCTTAAAAATGGCTTTAAAATGGATTTGGAGCATGGAGACGATTATCTCGGGATTGCAAGATAACCAAACAAAACTTTTAGTGGATTTCTACTTATTTTATTAAATATCATCTCCACCAAACAGGACAAGCTTGCATCTGTTATAGTTTTGGAGAAAAATGTGTTCATTTCATGTATGCGCGAAATGCCTTAAAAATGGCTTTAAAATGGATTTGGAGCATGGAGACGATTATCTCGGGATTGCAAGATAACCAAACAAAACTTTTAGTGGATTTCTACTTATTTTATTAAATATCATCTCCACCAAACAGGACAAGCTTGCATCTGTTATAGTTTTGGAGAAAAATGTGTTCATTTCATGTATGCGCGAAATGCCTTAAAAATGGCTTTAAAATGGATTTGGAGCATGGAGACGATTATCTCGGGATTGCAAGATAACCAAACAAAACTTTTAGTGGATTTCTACTTATTTTATTAAATATCATCTCCACCAAACAGGACAAGCTTGCATCTGTTATAGTTTTGGAGAAAAATGTGTTCATTTCATGTATGCGCGAAATGCCTTAAAAATGGCTTTAAAATGGATTTGGAGCATGGAGACGATTATCTCGGGATTGCAAGATAACCAAACAAAACTTTTAGTGGATTTCTACTTATTTTATTAAATATCATCTCCACCAAACAGGACAAGCTTGCATCTGTTATAGTTTTGGAGAAAAATGTGTTCATTTCATGTATGCGCGAAATGCCTTAAAAATGGCTTTAAAATGGATTTGGAGCATGGAGACGATTATCTCGGGATTGCAAGATAACCAAACAAAACTTTTAGTGGATTTCTACTTATTTTATTAAATATCATCTCCACCAAACAGGACAAGCTTGCATCTGTTATAGTTTTGGAGAAAAATGTGTTCATTTCATGTATGCGCGAAATGCCTTAAAAATGGCTTTAAAATGGATTTGGAGCATGGAGACGATTATCTCGGGATTGCAAGATAACCAAACAAAACTTTTAGTGGATTTCTACTTATTTTATTAAATATCATCTCCACCAAACAGGACAAGCTTGCATCTGTTATAGTTTTGGAGAAAAATGTGTTCATTTCATGTATGCGCGAAATGCCTTAAAAATGACTTTAAAATGGATTTGGAGCATGGAGACGATTATCTCGGGATTGCAAGATAACCAAACAAAACTTTTAGTGGATTTCTACTTATTTTATTAAATATCATCTCCACCAAACAGGACAAGCTTGCATCTGTTATAGTTTTGGAGAAAAATGTGTTCATTTCATGTATGCGCGAAATGCCTTAAAAATGGCTTTAAAATGGATTTGGAGCATGGAGACGATTATCTCGGGATTGCAAGATAACCAAACAAAACTTTTAGTGGATTTCTACTTATTTTATTAAATATCATCTCCACCAAACAGGACAAGCTTGCATCTGTTATAGTTTTGGAGAAAAATGTGTTCATTTCATGTATGCGCGAAATGCCTTAAAAATGGCTTTAAAATGGATTTGGAGCATGGAGACGATTATCTCGGGATTGCAAGATAACCAAACAAAACTTTTAGTGGATTTCTACTTATTTTATTAAATATCATCTCCACCAAACAGGACAAGCTTGCATCTGTTATAGTTTTGGAGAAAAATGTGTTCATTTCATGTATGCGCGAAATGCCTTAAAAATGGCTTTAAAATGGATTTGGAGCATGGAGACGATTATCTCGGGATTGCAAGATAACCAAACAAAACTTTTACTGGATTTCTACTTATTTTATTAAATATCATCTCCACCAAACAGGACAAGCTTGCATCTGTTATAGTTTTGGAGAAAAATGTGTTCATTTCATGTATGCGCGAAATGCCTTAAAAATGGCTTTAAAATGGATTTGGAGCATGGAGACGATTATCTCGGGATTGCAAGATAACCAAACAAAACTTTTAGTGGATTTCTACTTATTTTATTAAATATCATCTCCACCAAACAGGACAAGCTTGCATCTGTTATAGTTTTGGAGAAAAATGTGTTCATTTCATGTATGCGCGAAATGCCTTAAAAATGGCTTTAAAATGGATTTGGAGCATGGAGACGATTATCTCGGGATTGCAAGATAACCAAACAAAACTTTTAGTGGATTTCTACTTATTTTATTAAATATCATCTCCACCAAACAGGACAAGCTTGCATCTGTTATAGTTTTGGAGAAAAATGTGTTCATTTCATGTATGCGCGAAATGCCTTAAAAATGGCTTTAAAATGGATTTGGAGCATGGAGACGATTATCTCGGGATTGCAAGATAACCAAACAAAACTTTTACTGGATTTCTACTTATTTTATTAAATATCATCTCCACCAAACAGGACAAGCTTGCATCTGTTATAGTTTTGGAGAAAAATGTGTTCATTTCATGTATGCGCGAAATGCCTTAAAAATGGCTTTAAAATGGATTTGGAGCATGGAGACGATTATCTCGGGATTGCAAGATAACCAAACAAAACTTTTAGTGGATTTCTACTTATTTTATTAAATATCATCTCCACCAAACAGGACAAGCTTGCATCTGTTATAGTTATGGAGAAAAATGTGTTCATTTCATGTATGCGCGAAATGCCTTAAAAATGGCTTTAAAATGGATTTGGAGCATGGAGACGATTATCTCGGGATTGCAAGATAACCAAACAAAACTTTTAGTGGATTTCTACTTATTTTATTAAATATCATCTCCACCAAACAGGACAAGCTTGCATCTGTTATAGTTTTGGAGAAAAATGTGTTCATTTCATGTATGCGCGAAATGCCTTAAAAATGACTTTAAAATGGATTTGGAGCATGGAGACGATTATCTCGGGATTGCAAGATAACCAAACAAAACTTTTAGTGGATTTCTACTTATTTTATTAAATATCATCTCCACCAAACAGGACAAGCTTGCATCTGTTATAGTTTTGGAGAAAAATGTGTTCATTTCATGTATGCGCGAAATGCCTTAAAAATGGCTTTAAAATGGATTTGGAGCATGGAGACGATTATCTCGGGATTGCAAGATAACCAAACAAAACTTTTAGTGGATTTCTACTTATTTTATTAAATATCATCTCCACCAAACAGGACAAGCTTGCATCTGTTATAGTTTTGGAGAAAAATGTGTTCATTTCATGTATGCGCGAAATGCCTTAAAAATGGCTTTAAAATGGATTTGGAGCATGGAGACGATTATCTCGGGATTGCAAGATAACCAAACAAAACTTTTAGTGGATTTCTACTTATTTTATTAAATATCATCTCCACCAAACAGGACAAGCTTGCATCTGTTATAGTTTTGGAGAAAAATGTGTTCATTTCATGTATGCGCGAAATGCCTTAAAAATGGCTTTAAAATGGATTTGGAGCATGGAGACGATTATCTCGGGATTGCAAGATAACCAAACAAAACTTTTAGTGGATTTCTACTTATTTTATTAAATATCATCTCCACCAAACAGGACAAGCTTGCATCTGTTATAGTTTTGGAGAAAAATGTGTTCATTTCATGTATGTGCGAAATGCCTTAAAAATGGCTTTAAAATGGATTTGGAGCATGGAGACGATTATCTCGGGATTGCAAGATAACCAAACAAAACTTTTACTGGATTTCTACTTATTTTATTAAATATCATCTCCACCAAACAGGACAAGCTTACATCTGTTATAGTTTTGGAGAAAAATGTGTTCATTTCATGTATGCGCGAAATGCCTTAAAAATGGCTTTAAAATGGATTTGGAGCATGGAGACGATTATCTCGGGATTGCAAGATAACCAAACAAAACTTTTAGTGGATTTCTACTTATTTTATTAAATATCATCTCCACCAAACAGGACAAGCTTGCATCTGTTATAGTTTTGGAGAAAAATGTGTTCATTTCATGTATGCGCGAAATGCCTTAAAAATGGCTTTAAAATGGATTTGGAGCATGGAGACGATTATCTCGGGATTGCAAGATAACCAAACAAAACTTTTACTGGATTTCTACTTATTTTATTAAATATCATCTCCACCAAACAGGACAAGCTTGCATCTGTTATAGTTTTGGAGAAAAATGTGTTCATTTCATGTATGCGCGAAATGCCTTAAAAATGGCTTTAAAATGGATTTGGAGCATGGAGACGATTATCTCGGGATTGCAAGATAACCAAACAAAACTTTTAGTGGATTTCTACTTATTTTATTAAATATCATCTCCACCAAACAGGACAAGCTTGCATCTGTTATAGTTTTGGAGAAAAATGTGTTCATTTCATGTATGCGCGAAATGCCTTAAAAATGGCTTTAAAATGGATTTGGAGCATGGAGACGATTATCTCGGGATTGCAAGATAACCAAACAAAACTTTTAGTGGATTTCTACTTATTTTATTAAATATCATCTCCACCAAACAGGACAAGCTTGCATCTGTTATAGTTTTGGAGAAAAATGTGTTCATTTCATGTATGCGCGAAATGCCTTAAAAATGGCTTTAAAATGGATTTGGAGCATGGAGACGATTATCTCGGGATTGCAAGATAACCAAACAAAACTTTTAGTGGATTTCTACTTATTTTATTAAATATCATCTCCACCAAACAGGACAAGCTTGCATCTGTTATAGTTTTGGAGAAAAATGTGTTCATTTCATGTATGCGCGAAATGCCTTAAAAATGGCTTTAAAATGGATTTGGAGCATGGAGACGATTATCTCGGGATTGCAAGATAACCAAACAAAACTTTTAGTGGATTTCTACTTATTTTATTAAATATCATCTCCACCAAACAGGACAAGCTTGCATCTGTTATAGTTTTGGAGAAA
The DNA here is from genome assembly GCF_048569485.1 of Anomaloglossus baeobatrachus. Lineage (NCBI taxonomy): Eukaryota > Metazoa > Chordata > Amphibia > Anura > Aromobatidae > Anomaloglossus > Anomaloglossus baeobatrachus. Next base: position 50,365 of record NW_027442060.1, on the reverse strand, counting down.
AATGTGTTCATTTCATGTATGCGCGAAATGCCTTAAAAATGGCTTTAAAATGGATTTGGAGCATGGAGACGATTATCTCGGGATTGCAAGATAACCAAACAAAACTTTTACTGGATTTCTACTTATTTTATTAAATATCATCTCCACCAAACAGGACAAGCTTGCATCTGTTATAGTTTTGGAGAAAAATGTGTTCATTTCATGTATGCGCGAAATGCCTTAAAAATGGCTTTAAAATGGATTTGGAGCATGGAGACGATTATCTCGGGATTGCAAGATAACTGTGAGACTGTGACCGGGGTTATCTATGACGGCCGGTATGTCTCGCCCCGGTTGTGCTCACTCCATGATAGAAAGTAAATCCACTCTAGGGTTAATGCTGTTTCCCTACAGGCTGAAGGAAGGGTTAAATGGAAACAGGAACGAGGGGCAGGTGTGCCGGGTGTGAGGGAGTGATCACAACTCCCTGAGTCTCTGCTGGAGAGACATGTATATTGCTGTGGATTTTTGTTTGGACATTAAACACCGTGTGCTGTGAACCTATATGCCTGGATCCCGTGTCTTCTGCTGCGCAGCCGACCGCAATACCTCACATATGGTGGAGAATGCGGGCATGCCAGCCCGGTGAGGTGTACTTCCTTTTCTGGTGATCCGGTAGCACATGTCCTGGATTCAAGCAGCTATACTACGGCCCAAACCCAGCGACGCCATGGAGGACATACTAAGGCATTTGGCTCAGGCTAATGCACAACAACAAGAGGCTAATGCACAGCAACAACAGGTGAATACCCACCTGCTCCGGACGTTGGAGCAACAGCAGCAACAGCACCAGCAATCCTTGAAATTGCAGGAAAAAAGGCACCAAGAACAGATGGTTCTCCTGGCCAAGTCAATCCGTGCCGGACCGGCAGCAACAACCCCGGGACCGGGTGACGACGGCAGCGTCCGGAAAGCGGTGAGACAAGCGTTGCAAAAGATGACCCCGGGGGATGATGTGGAAGCGTTCCTGGCAGTGTTTGAGCGGGTGGCCGAGCGGGAAAAGCTGCCGACCCCCCAGTGGGCTGAGGTATTGTCGCCCTATCTGACGGGGGAACCCCAAAAAGCGTACCTGGACCTCGGTACCGAGGACGCCATTGACTATGTGACCCTGAAAGCCGAAATACTGGCTCGGTTGGGGGTGAATACCTATGTACGGGCTCAGCGGGTAAATCAGTGGTTCTATGAGGAAGCCAAACCCGTACGCTCCCAGGCCTATGACTTATTACATCTTGTAAAAAAGTGGTTGCAGCCTGACACTCTGAGCCCGGCGCAAATGGTGGAAAGGGTAGTAGTGGATCGTTTTGTGCGCACTTTACCCGTCACCGTTCAACGGTGGGTAGGACAGGGTGACCCGAGTACCCTGGACCAATTAGTGTCCCTGGTAGAGCGGCATGTGGCTACGCAGGACTTGATACGGGACACTGAGACTTTGCGTACCGCCCGTCGGTCCGGCCCCTCCAAGCCTAGGGCCAAGGACCCACCGCCGACACCGGTACAGGAGTCCGCTACCATCCTGGCTGAGGCCGTGCCCGCCGTTCCTGAGGTCCGGAAGGCCATGTACCCTAAACGACAACTTGTCAAGGGGGTTTCCTTCCCTATTAGATGTTGGCGGTGCCAGCGGGTGGGACATATGGAAGCCCAGTGTCCCCTGACCACGGAGCCCATGGATTGTGGGGTTACCCGGCGGGGTTCAATGTATGCTCAGGTGGTGTGTACCGCTGACCTGGTTCCCCCAGAGACTGAGCCCCACTTGTGCCAAATACAGGTGAATGGATGTCCGGTTACAGGATTGTTGGATTCCGGAAGCTTAGTGACCCTTGTGCGATCCACCTTGAGGGCTAAAGTAAAGGCCACAGGACGTACCGTGGGGGTGGTTTGCATACATGGGGACCGCCGAGACTATCCCACGGGGATTGTCACCATCACAGCACCTTGCGGTCAGGTGCAACATGAGGTGGGACTGCTTAACACTCTTCCTTATGACGTGATCCTAGGACGGGATCTGCCCTATTTTTGGACTTTATGGAAGGGAACCCCTAGGTCCCCTCCGATATTGGTCAGTCCGGGGCCTGAGCCCTACAATCCTGAATCCGGGACACCTGCCGTAGGGGTCCCCATGATAGGGACAGAATGTGAACCCGATAGGTCGCCCCTAGAGGTATTGGCAGGAGAGGCTGAGACGGTCGAGCCCATCCCGGACTTGGAGGCATCCCCGGATGCGTTTGGGACAGCCCAACTCCAGGACCCTACGTTAATACATGCCCGGAATAGGGTGTTAGTACTTGACGGGGTGGCCCAGCTGCCCGGTGCCCAGGTAAGGTACCCCCATTTCGCTCTTAAACAGGATTTACTCTACCGGGTAGATGAAATACGGGGCGTGGGGGTGGAGCAGTTGGTGGTGCCCCAGCCGTATCGCCGGCGGGTCCTCGACTTGGCTCATAAACATCTGATGAGTGGCCACCTAGGGGTCAAGAAAACGCAGGAGCGAATATTGCAAAGGTTCTATTGGCCCGGGGTCTTTGGGGAGGTAAAACGGTTCTGCGAAACCTGCCCGGAGTGTCAGCTTACCGCACCACTGGTCCACTTTCGCAGTCCGTTGGTGCCGTTACCCATTATAGAAGTCCCTTTTGAACGGATAGGGATGGATCTGGTGGGGCCCCTCGTAAAGTCTGCTCGAGGGCACCAACACATCCTAGTGATCGTTGACTATGCCACCCGGTATCCAGAGGCGATACCTCTCAGACATACTGCGGCGAAGCTTATAGCTCGGGAGTTGTTTTCTGTGTTCTGCCGGGTGGGGTTGCCCAAGGAGATCCTTACGGATCAGGGGACCCCATTCATGTCTAAAGTGACCAAAGAACTATGCCGGCTACTCCAGATCAAGCAGTTGCGTACGTCTGTGTATCATCCTCAGACGGATGGGTTAGTAGAACGATTCAATAAAACCCTGAAAACCATGCTAAAAAGGGTGATCTCCAAAGACGGGAAGGACTGGGATATGATGCTTCCCTATTTGATGTTTGCCATCCGAGAGGTGCCACAGGCATCCACGGGGTTTTCGCCTTTTGAATTGTTATACGGGCGACATCCCCGGGGATTGTTGGACCTGGCAAAGGAAACATGGGAGCAAGAGCCCACCCCCCATAAAAGTGTGATTGAACACATTTTAGGAATGCAGAACCGCATAAGCGCGGTCATGCCAATTGTGAAGGAGCATTTACAGGAGGCTCAGGCCGCGCAAAGCGGCCGCTATAATAGACAAGCCACCGTGCGGACCTTTAAACCCGGGGATCGGGTGTTGGTATTAATCCCCACGGCGGAGAGTAAATTCCTGGCTCAGTGGCAAGGCCCCTACGAGATAAAGGAAAGAGTAGGGGTGGTCAACTATAAAGTATTGCAGCCCGGTAGGCGGAAACCTGAACAAATATACCATGTCAACCTATTAAAACCGTGGCAGGAACGGGAAAGCCTGATGGTTGAGTTTCCCCCATCTCCCTCCTCTTCGGGTCGTTCACTCCCGGCTTCAGCGACCTCCGGAGAGGACGAACCGGAAGTAAAGATCGGAGAAGCCCTCACCAAGCAACAGAGGCGAGAGGCCAGACGGCTGGTTCAGCAGAACCCCGATGTCTTCTCCGAGTTGCCGGGTAGGACCAGTCTGATACGACATGACATTGTCACCGAGCCCCACCTGAAGGTACGCCTGAAGTCATACCGCGTGCCGGAGGCTCGAAGACAAGCCATATCAGAAGAAGTGAAGACAATGCTACGCCTGGGGGTCATCGAAAAATCCCGGAGTGAATGGGCTAGTCCCATTGTCCTAATACCAAAACCCGATGGCTCCTTAAGGTTCTGCAATGACTTCCGGAGATTGAACGAAATATCCAAGTTCGATCTCTACCCCATGCCCCGGGTGGATGAGCTGATTGATAGGCTGGGACAGGCGCGATATTTTACCACGCTCGACCTGACCAAGGGGTACTGGCAGGTGCCACTGACGGAGTCCGCCAAGGAGAAAACCGCTTTTGTTACGCCGGAGGGTCTCTTCCACTATGTTGTCTTGCCTTTTGGGTTACATGGCGCTCCGGCCACGTTCCAGAGGTTGATGGACTTAGTGCTGGAACCCCACCAGGCGTATGCATCAGCGTACCTTGATGACATCATTATTTACAGCCCCGATTGGCAGACCCACTTGGAACAGGTACAAGCGGTGGTGGACGCGCTTCGAACAGCCGGATTGACAGCCAATCCCAAGAAATGTGCGTTGGGACTCACGGAAGCCCGCTACTTGGGCTACGTGATAGGCCAAGGAGTGATAAAGCCCCAAATTAACAAGGTTGAGGCGATCCAGAAGTGGCCTAGACCCCTGACCACAAAGCAGGTTAGGGCCTTCCTGGGTATCGTGGGGTACTACAGGAGGTTTGTAAGAGATTTTGCGGGACTATCAGCCCCCTTGACGGACCTTCTCAAAGGCAAGAAGTCCGTCATGGTGCGCTGGACTCCGCAGGCCGAGGACTCCTTCCGGGCCCTGAAGGGGGTCCTGTGCGGACAACCCGTTCTGGTCAACCCTGATTTCCGGAAGGAGTTCATAGTACAGACTGACGCCTCTGAGGTCGGCCTGGGGGCAGTGCTGTCTCAGGTGGTTCAGGGGGAGGAACACCCCGTCACCTTCTTGAGTAGGAAGCTCACCCCTCCCGAGCGGAATTATAGCGTAGTGGAGAAGGAGTGCCTGGCGATTAAATGGGCCTTGGAGTCCCTACGCTATTACCTGCTGGGACGGCAGTTTCGCTTGGTGACTGATCACTCTCCGCTGGTCTGGATGAGGTCCGCCAAGGAACGGAATGCCCGGGTTACCCGGTGGTTCCTTTCTCTGCAGAACTTCCGGTTTACGGTTGAACACCGGGCCGGTAGGTTGCAGGTCAACGCCGATGCCTTGTCCCGCGGCCCGTGTTTGATGGCGGGAGTTCAACCCCGCACGCTTGAACTGAGGGGGGGGGTATGTGAGACTGTGACCGGGGTTATCTATGACGGCCGGTATGTCTCGCCCCGGTTGTGCTCACTCCATGATAGAAAGTAAATCCACTCTAGGGTTAATGCTGTTTCCCTACAGGCTGAAGGAAGGGTTAAATGGAAACAGGAACGAGGGGCAGGTGTGCCGGGTGTAAGGGAGTGATCACAACTCCCTGAGTCTCTGCTGGAGAGACATGTATATTGCTGTGGATTTTTGTTTGGACATTAAACACCGTGTGCTGTGAACCTATATGCCTGGATCCCGTGTCTTCTGCTGCGCAGCCGACCGCAATACCTCACATAACCAAACAAAACTTTTAGTGGATTTCTACTTATTTTATTAAATATCATCTCCACCAAACAGGACAAGCTTGCATCTGTTATAGTTTTGGAGAAAAATGTGTTCATTTCATGTATGCGCGAAATGCCTTAAAAATGGCTTTAAAATGGATTTGGAGCATGGAGACGATTATCTCGGGATTGCAAGATAACCAAACAAAACTTTTAGTGGATTTCTACTTATTTTATTAAATATCATCTCCACCAAACAGGACAAGCTTGCATCTGTTATAGTTTTGGAGAAAAATGTGTTCATTTCATGTATGCGCGAAATGCCTTAAAAATGGCTTTAAAATGGATTTGGAGCATGGAGACGATTATCTCGGGATTGCAAGATAACCAAACAAAACTTTTAGTGGATTTCTACTTATTTTATTAAATATCATCTCCACCAAACAGGACAAGCTTGCATCTGTTATAGTTTTGGGGAAAAATGTGTTCAATTCATGTATGCGCGAAATGCCTTAAAAATGGCTTTAAAATGGATTTGGAGCATGGAGACGATTATCTCGGGATTGCAAGATAACCAAACAAAACTTTTAGTGGATTTCTACTTATTTTATTAAATATCATCTCCACCAAACAGGACAAGCTTGCATCTGTTATAGTTTTGGAGAAAAATGTGTTCATTTCATGTATGCGCGAAATGCCTTAAAAATGGCTTTAAAATGGATTTGGAGCATGGAGACGATTATCTCGGGATTGCAAGATAACCAAACAAAACTTTTAGTGGATTTCCACTTATTTTATTAAATATCATCTCCACCAAACAGGACAAGCTTGCATCTGTTATAGTTTTGGAGAAAAATGTGTTCATTTCATGTATGCGCGAAATGCCTTAAAAATGGCTTTAAAATGGATTTGGAGCATGGAGACGATTATCTCGGGATTGCAAGATAACCAAACAAAACTTTTAGTGGATTTCTACTTATTTTATTAAATATCATCTCCACCAAACAGGACAAGCTTGCATCTGTTATAGTTTTGGAGAAAAATGTGTTCATTTCATGTATGCGCGAAATGCCTTAAAAATGGCTTTAAAATGGATTTGGAGCATGGAGACGATTATCTCGGGATTGCAAGATAACCAAACAAAACTTTTAGTGGATTTCTACTTATTTTATTAAATATCATCTCCACCAAACAGGACAAGCTTGCATCTGTTATAGTTTTGGAGAAAAATGTGTTCATTTCATGTATGCGCGAAATGCCTTAAAAATGGCTTTAAAATGGATTTGGAGCATGGAGACGATTATCTCGGGATTGCAAGATAACCAAACAAAACTTTTAGTGGATTTCTACTTATTTTATTAAATATCATCTCCACCAAACAGGACAAGCTTGCATCTGTTATAGTTTTGGAGAAAAATGTGTTCATTTCATGTATGCGCGAAATGCCTTAAAAATGGCTTTAAAATGGATTTGGAGCATGGAGACGATTATCTCGGGATTGCAAGATAACCAAACAAAACTTTTAGTGGATTTCTACTTATTTTATTAAATATCATCTCCACCAAACAGGACAAGCTTGCATCTGTTATAGTTTTGGAGAAAAATGTGTTCATTTCATGTATGCGCGAAATGCCTTAAAAATGGCTTTAAAATGGATTTGGAGCATGGAGACGATTATCTCGGGATTGCAAGATAACCAAACAAAACTTTTAGTGGATTTCTACTTATTTTATTAAATATCATCTCCACCAAACAGGACAAGCTTGCATCTGTTATAGTTTTGGAGAAAAATGTGTTCATTTCATGTATGCGCGAAATGCCTTAAAAATGGCTTTAAAATGGATTTGGAGCATGGAGACGATTATCTCGGGATTGCAAGATAACCAAACAAAACTTTTAGTGGATTTCTACTTATTTTATTAAATATCATCTCCACCAAACAGGACAAGCTTGCATCTGTTATAGTTTTGGAGAAAAATGTGTTCATTTCATGTATGCGCGAAATGCCTTAAAAATGGCTTTAAAATGGATTTGGAGCATGGAGACGATTATCTCGGGATTGCAAGATAACCAAACAAAACTTTTAGTGGATTTCTACTTATTTTATTAAATATCATCTCCACCAAACAGGACAAGCTTGCATCTGTTATAGTTTTGGAGAAAAATGTGTTCATTTCATGTATGCGCGAAATGCCTTAAAAATGGCTTTAAAATGGATTTGGAGCATGGAGACGATTATCTCGGGATTGCAAGATAACCAAACAAAACTTTTAGTGGATTTCTACTTATTTTATTAAATATCATCTCCACCAAACAGGACAAGCTTGCATCTGTTATAGTTTTGGAGAAAAATGTGTTCATTTCATGTATGCGCGAAATGCCTTAAAAATGGCTTTAAAATGGATTTGGAGCATGGAGACGATTATCTCGGGATTGCAAGATAACCAAACAAAACTTTTAGTGGATTTCTACTTATTTTATTAAATATCATCTCCACCAAACAGGACAAGCTTGCATCTGTTATAGTTTTGGAGAAAAATGTGTTCATTTCATGTATGCGCGAAATGCCTTAAAAATGGCTTTAAAATGGATTTGGAGCATGGAGACGATTATCTCGGGATTGCAAGATAACCAAACAAAACTTTTAGTGGATTTCTACTTATTTTATTAAATATCATCTCCACCAAACAGGACAAGCTTGCATCTGTTATAGTTTTGGAGAAAAATGTGTTCATTTCATGTATGCGCGAAATGCCTTAAAAATGGCTTTAAAATGGATTTGGAGCATGGAGACGATTATCTCGGGATTGCAAGATAACCAAACAAAACTTTTAGTGGATTTCTACTTATTTTATTAAATATCATCTCCACCAAACAGGACAAGCTTGCATCTGTTATAGTTTTGGAGAAAAATGTGTTCATTTCATGTATGCGCGAAATGCCTTAAAAATGGCTTTAAAATGGATTTGGAGCATGGAGACGATTATCTCGGGATTGCAAGATAACCAAACAAAACTTTTAGTGGATTTCTACTTATTTTATTAAATATCATCTCCACCAAACAGGACAAGCTTGCATCTGTTATAGTTTTGGAGAAAAATGTGTTCATTTCATGTATGCGCGAAATGCCTTAAAAATGGCTTTAAAATGGATTTGGAGCATGGAGACGATTATCTCGGGATTGCAAGATAACCAAACAAAACTTTTAGTGGATTTCTACTTATTTTATTAAATATCATCTCCACCAAACAGGACAAGCTTGCATCTGTTATAGTTTTGGAGAAAAATGTGTTCATTTCATGTATGCGCGAAATGCCTTAAAAATGGCTTTAAAATGGATTTGGAGCATGGAGACGATTATCTCGGGATTGCAAGATAACCAAACAAAACTTTTAGTGGATTTCTACTTATTTTATTAAATATCATCTCCACCAAACAGGACAAGCTTGCATCTGTTATAGTTTTGGAGAAAAATGTGTTCATTTCATGTATGCGCGAAATGCCTTAAAAATGGCTTTAAAATGGATTTGGAGCATGGAGACGATTATCTCGGGATTGCAAGATAACCAAACAAAACTTTTAGTGGATTTCTACTTATTTTATTAAATATCATCTCCACCAAACAGGACAAGCTTGCATCTGTTATAGTTTTGGAGAAAAATGTGTTCATTTCATGTATGCGCGAAATGCCTTAAAAATGGCTTTAAAATGGATTTGGAGCATGGAGACGATTATCTCGGGATTGCAAGATAACCAAACAAAACTTTTAGTGGATTTCTACTTATTTTATTAAATATCATCTCCACCAAACAGGACAAGCTTGCATCTGTTATAGTTTTGGAGAAAAATGTGTTCATTTCATGTATGCGCGAAATGCCTTAAAAATGGCTTTAAAATGGATTTGGAGCATGGAGACGATTATCTCGGGATTGCAAGATAACCAAACAAAACTTTTAGTGGATTTCTACTTATTTTATTAAATATCATCTCCACCAAACAGGACAAGCTTGCATCTGTTATAGTTTTGGAGAAAAATGTGTTCATTTCATGTATGCGCGAAATGCCTTAAAAATGGCTTTAAAATGGATTTGGAGCATGGAGACGATTATCTCGGGATTGCAAGATAACCAAACAAAACTTTTAGTGGATTTCTACTTATTTTATTAAATATCATCTCCACCAAACAGGACAAGCTTGCATCTGTTATAGTTTTGGAGAAAAATGTGTTCATTTCATGTATGCGCGAAATGCCTTAAAAATGGCTTTAAAATGGATTTGGAGCATGGAGACGATTATCTCGGGATTGCAAGATAACCAAACAAAACTTTTAGTGGATTTCTACTTATTTTATTAAATATCATCTCCACCAAACAGGACAAGCTTGCATCTGTTATAGTTTTGGAGAAAAATGTGTTCATTTCATGTATGCGCGAAATGCCTTAAAAATGGCTTTAAAATGGATTTGGAGCATGGAGACGATTATCTCGGGATTGCAAGATAACCAAACAAAACTTTTAGTGGATTTCTACTTATTTTATTAAATATCATCTCCACCAAACAGGACAAGCTTGCATCTGTTATAGTTTTGGAGAAAAATGTGTTCATTTCATGTATGCGCGAAATGCCTTAAAAATGGCTTTAAAATGGATTTGGAGCATGGAGACGATTATCTCGGGATTGCAAGATAACCAAACAAAACTTTTAGTGGATTTCTACTTATTTTATTAAATATCATCTCCACCAAACAGGACAAGCTTGCATCTGTTATAGTTTTGGAGAAAAATGTGTTCATTTCATGTATGCGCGAAATGCCTTAAAAATGGCTTTAAAATGGATTTGGAGCATGGAGACGATTATCTCGGGATTGCAAGATAACCAAACAAAACTTTTAGTGGATTTCTACTTATTTTATTAAATATCATCTCCACCAAACAGGACAAGCTTGCATCTGTTATAGTTTTGGAGAAAAATGTGTTCATTTCATGTATGCGCGAAATGCCTTAAAAATGGCTTTAAAATGGATTTGGAGCATGGAGACGATTATCTCGGGATTGCAAGATAACCAAACAAAACTTTTAGTGGATTTCTACTTATTTTATTAAATATCATCTCCACCAAACAGGACAAGCTTGCATCTGTTATAGTTTTGGAGAAAAATGTGTTCATTTCATGTATGCGCGAAATGCCTTAAAAATGGCTTTAAAATGGATTTGGAGCATGGAGACGATTATCTCGGGATTGCAAGATAACCAAACAAAACTTTTAGTGGATTTCTACTTATTTTATTAAATATCATCTCCACCAAACAGGACAAGCTTGCATCTGTTATAGTTTTGGAGAAAAATGTGTTCATTTCATGTATGCGCGAAATGCCTTAAAAATGGCTTTAAAATGGATTTGGAGCATGGAGACGATTATCTCGGGATTGCAAGATAACCAAACAAAACTTTTAGTGGATTTCTACTTATTTTATTAAATATCATCTCCACCAAACAGGACAAGCTTGCATCTGTTATAGTTTTGGAGAAAAATGTGTTCATTTCATGTATGCGCGAAATGCCTTAAAAATGGCTTTAAAATGGATTTGGAGCATGGAGACGATTATCTCGGGATTGCAAGATAACCAAACAAAACTTTTAGTGGATTTCTACTTATTTTATTAAATATCATCTCCACCAAACAGGACAAGCTTGCATCTGTTATAGTTTTGGAGAAAAATGTGTTCATTTCATGTATGCGCGAAATGCCTTAAAAATGGCTTTAAAATGGATTTGGAGCATGGAGACGATTATCTCGGGATTGCAAGATAACCAAACAAAACTTTTAGTGGATTTCTACTTATTTTATTAAATATCATCTCCACCAAACAGGACAAGCTTGCATCTGTTATAGTTTTGGAGAAAAATGTGTTCATTTCATGTATGCGCGAAATGCCTTAAAAATGGCTTTAAAATGGATTTGGAGCATGGAGACGATTATCTCGGGATTGCAAGATAACCAAACAAAACTTTTAGTGGATTTCTACTTATTTTATTAAATATCATCTCCACCAAACAGGACAAGCTTGCATCTGTTATAGTTTTGGAGAAAAATGTGTTCATTTCATGTATGCGCGAAATGCCTTAAAAATGGCTTTAAAATGGATTTGGAGCATGGAGACGATTATCTCGGGATTGCAAGATAACCAAACAAAACTTTTAGTGGATTTCTACTTATTTTATTAAATATCATCTCCACCAAACAGGACAAGCTTGCATCTGTTATAGTTTTGGAGAAAAATGTGTTCATTTCATGTATGCGCGAAATGCCTTAAAAATGGCTTTAAAATGGATTTGGAGCATGGAGACGATTATCTCGGGATTGCAAGATAACCAAACAAAACTTTTAGTGGATTTCTACTTATTTTATTAAATATCATCTCCACCAAACAGGACAAGCTTGCATCTGTTATAGTTTTGGAGAAAAATGTGTTCATTTCATGTATGCGCGAAATGCCTTAAAAATGGCTTTAAAATGGATTTGGAGCATGGAGACGATTATCTCGGGATTGCAAGATAACCAAACAAAACTTTTAGTGGATTTCTACTTATTTTATTAAATATCATCTCCACCAAACAGGACAAGCTTGCATCTGTTATAGTTTTGGAGAAAAATGTGTTCATTTCATGTATGCGCGAAATGCCTTAAAAATGGCTTTAAAATGGATTTGGAGCATGGAGACGATTATCTCGGGATTGCAAGATAACCAAACAAAACTTTTAGTGGATTTCTACTTATTTTATTAAATATCATCTCCACCAAACAGGACAAGCTTGCATCTGTTATAGTTTTGGAGAAAAATGTGTTCATTTCATGTATGCGCGAAATGCCTTAAAAATGGCTTTAAAATGGATTTGGAGCATGGAGACGATTATCTCGGGATTGCAAGATAACCAAACAAAACTTTTAGTGGATTTCTACTTATTTTATTAAATATCATCTCCACCAAACAGGACAAGCTTGCATCTGTTATAGTTTTGGAGAAAAATGTGTTCATTTCATGTATGCGCGAAATGCCTTAAAAATGGCTTTAAAATGGATTTGGAGCATGGAGACGATTATCTCGGGATTGCAAGATAACCAAACAAAACTTTTAGTGGATTTCTACTTATTTTATTAAATATCATCTCCACCAAACAGGACAAGCTTGCATCTGTTATAGTTTTGGAGAAAAATGTGTTCATTTCATGTATGCGCGAAATGCCTTAAAAATGGCTTTAAAATGGATTTGGAGCATGGAGACGATTATCTCGGGATTGCAAGATAACCAAACAAAACTTTTAGTGGATTTCTACTTATTTTATTAAATATCATCTCCACCAAACAGGACAAGCTTGCATCTGTTATAGTTTTGGAGAAAAATGTGTTCATTTCATGTATGCGCGAAATGCCTTAAAAATGGCTTTAAAATGGATTTGGAGCATGGAGACGATTATCTCGGGATTGCAAGATAACCAAACAAAACTTTTAGTGGATTTCTACTTATTTTATTAAATATCATCTCCACCAAACAGGACAAGCTTGCATCTGTTATAGTTTTGGAGAAAAATGTGTTCATTTCATGTATGCGCGAAATGCCTTAAAAATGGCTTTAAAATGGATTTGGAGCATGGAGACGATTATCTCGGGATTGCAAGATAACCAAACAAAACTTTTAGTGGATTTCTACTTATTTTATTAAATATCATCTCCACCAAACAGGACAAGCTTGCATCTGTTATAGTTTTGGAGAAAAATGTGTTCATTTCATGTATGCGCGAAATGCCTTAAAAATGGCTTTAAAATGGATTTGGAGCATGGAGACGATTATCTCGGGATTGCAAGATAACCAAACAAAACTTTTAGTGGATTTCTACTTATTTTATTAAATATCATCTCCACCAAACAGGACAAGCTTGCATCTGTTATAGTTTTGGAGAAAAATGTGTTCATTTCATGTATGCGCGAAATGCCTTAAAAATGGCTTTAAAATGGATTTGGAGCATGGAGACGATTATCTCGGGATTGCAAGATAACCAAACAAAACTTTTAGTGGATTTCTACTTATTTTATTAAATATCATCTCCACCAAACAGGACAAGCTTGCATCTGTTATAGTTTTGGAGAAAAATGTGTTCATTTCATGTATGCGCGAAATGCCTTAAAAATGGCTTTAAAATGGATTTGGAGCATGGAGACGATTATCTCGGGATTGCAAGATAACCAAACAAAACTTTTAGTGGATTTCTACTTATTTTATTAAATATCATCTCCACCAAACAGGACAAGCTTGCATCTGTTATAGTTTTGGAGAAAAATGTGTTCATTTCATGTATGCGCGAAATGCCTTAAAAATGGCTTTAAAATGGATTTGGAGCATGGAGACGATTATCTCGGGATTGCAAGATAACCAAACAAAACTTTTAGTGGATTTCTACTTATTTTATTAAATATCATCTCCACCAAACAGGACAAGCTTGCATCTGTTATAGTTTTGGAGAAAAATGTGTTCATTTCATGTATGCGCGAAATGCCTTAAAAATGGCTTTAAAATGGATTTGGAGCATGGAGACGATTATCTCGGGATTGCAAGATAACCAAACAAAACTTTTAGTGGATTTCTACTTATTTTATGTAAATATCATCTCCACCAAACAGGACAAGCTTGCATCTGTTATAGTTTTGGAGAAAAATGTGTTCATTTCATGTATGCGCGAAATGCCTTAAAAATGGCTTTAAAATGGATTTGGAGCATGGAGACGATTATCTCGGGATTGCAAGATAACCAAACAAAACTTTTAGTGGATTTCTACTTATTTTATTAAATATCATCTCCACCAAACAGGACAAGCTTGCATCTGTTATAGTTTTGGAGAAAAATGTGTTCATTTCATGTATGCGCGAAATGCCTTAAAAATGGCTTTAAAATGGATTTGGAGCATGGAGACGATTATCTCGGGATTGCAAGATAACCAAACAAAACTTTTAGTGGATTTCTACTTATTTTATTAAATATCATCTCCACCAAACAGGACAAGCTTGCATCTGTTATAGTTTTGGAGAAAAATGTGTTCATTTCATGTATGCGCGAAATGCCTTAAAAATGGCTTTAAAATGGATTTGGAGCATGGAGACGATTATCTCGGGATTGCAAGATAACCAAACAAAACTTTTAGTGGATTTCTACTTATTTTATTAAATATCATCTCCACCAAACAGGACAAGCTTGCATCTGTTATAGTTTTGGAGAAAAATGTGTTCATTTCATGTATGCGCGAAATGCCTTAAAAATGGCTTTAAAATGGATTTGGAGCATGGAGACGATTATCTCGGGATTGCAAGATAACCAAACAAAACTTTTAGTGGATTTCTACTTATTTTATTAAATATCATCTCCACCAAACAGGACAAGCTTGCATCTGTTATAGTTTTGGAGAAAAATGTGTTCATTTCATGTATGCGCGAAATGCCTTAAAAATGGCTTTAAAATGGATTTGGAGCATGGAGACGATTATCTCGGGATTGCAAGATAACCAAACAAAACTTTTAGTGGATTTCTACTTATTTTATTAAATATCATCTCCACCAAACAGGACAAGCTTGCATCTGTTATAGTTTTGGAGAAAAATGTGTTCATTTCATGTATGCGCGAAATGCCTTAAAAATGGCTTTAAAATGGATTTGGAGCATGGAGACGATTATCTCGGGATTGCAAGATAACCAAACAAAACTTTTAGTGGATTTCTACTTATTTTATTAAATATCATCTCCACCAAACAGGACAAGCTTGCATCTGTTATAGTTTTGGAGAAAAATGTGTTCATTTCATGTATGCGCGAAATGCCTTAAAAATGGCTTTAAAATGGATTTGGAGCATGGAGACGATTATCTCGGGATTGCAAGATAACCAAACAAAACTTTTAGTGGATTTCTACTTATTTTATTAAATATCATCTCCACCAAACAGGACAAGCTTGCATCTGTTATAGTTTTGGAGAAAAATGTGTTCATTTCATGTATGCGCGAAATGCCTTAAAAATGGCTTTAAAATGGATTTGGAGCATGGAGACGATTATCTCGGGATTGCAAGATAACCAAACAAAACTTTTAGTGGATTTCTACTTATTTTATTAAATATCATCTCCACCAAACAGGACAAGCTTGCATCTGTTATAGTTTTGGAGAAAAATGTGTTCATTTCATGTATGCGCGAAATGCCTTAAAAATGGCTTTAAAATGGATTTGGAGCATGGAGACGATTATCTCGGGATTGCAAGATAACCAAACAAAACTTTTAGTGGATTTCTACTTATTTTATTAAATATCATCTCCACCAAACAGGACAAGCTTGCATCTGTTATAGTTTTGGAGAAAAATGTGTTCATTTCATGTATGCGCGAAATGCCTTAAAAATGGCTTTAAAATGGATTTGGAGCATGGAGACGATTATCTCGGGATTGCAAGATAACCAAACAAAACTTTTAGTGGATTTCTACTTATTTTATTAAATATCATCTCCACCAAACAGGACAAGCTTGCATCTGTTATAGTTTTGGAGAAAAATGTGTTCATTTCATGTATGCGCGAAATGCCTTAAAAATGGCTTTAAAATGGATTTGGAGCATGGAGACGATTATCTCGGGATTGCAAGATAACCAAACAAAACTTTTAGTGGATTTCTACTTATTTTATTAAATATCATCTCCACCAAACAGGACAAGCTTGCATCTGTTATAGTTTTGGAGAAAAATGTGTTCATTTCATGTATGCGCGAAATGCCTTAAAAATGGCTTTAAAATGGATTTGGAGCATGGAGACGATTATCTCGGGATTGCAAGATAACCAAACAAAACTTTTAGTGGATTTCTACTTATTTTATTAAATATCATCTCCACCAAACAGGACAAGCTTGCATCTGTTATAGTTTTGGAGAAAAATGTGTTCATTTCATGTATGCGCGAAATGCCTTAAAAATGGCTTTAAAATGGATTTGGAGCATGGAGACGATTATCTCGGGATTGCAAGATAACCAAACAAAACTTTTAGTGGATTTCTACTTATTTTATTAAATATCATCTCCACCAAACAGGACAAGCTTGCATCTGTTATAGTTTTGGAGAAAAATGTGTTCATTTCATGTATGCGCGAAATGCCTTAAAAATGGCTTTAAAATGGATTTGGAGCATGGAGACGATTATCTCGGGATTGCAAGATAACCAAACAAAACTTTTAGTGGATTTCTACTTATTTTATTAAATATCATCTCCACCAAACAGGACAAGCTTGCATCTGTTATAGTTTTGGAGAAAAATGTGTTCATTTCATGTATGCGCGAAATGCCTTAAAAATGGCTTTAAAATGGATTTGGAGCATGGAGACGAT
The DNA here is from genome assembly GCF_048569485.1 of Anomaloglossus baeobatrachus. NCBI lineage: Eukaryota > Metazoa > Chordata > Amphibia > Anura > Aromobatidae > Anomaloglossus > Anomaloglossus baeobatrachus. The sequence continues at coordinate 33,628 of NW_027442060.1, read as the reverse complement.
TATCTCGGGATTGCAAGATAACCAAACAAAACTTTTAGTGGATTTCTACTTATTTTATTAAATATCATCTCCACCAAACAGGACAAGCTTGCATCTGTTATAGTTTTGGAGAAAAATGTGTTCATTTCATGTATGCGCGAAATGCCTTAAAAATGGCTTTAAAATGGATTTGGAGCATGGAGACGATTATCTCGGGATTGCAAGATAACCAAACAAAACTTTTAGTGGATTTCTACTTATTTTATTAAATATCATCTCCACCAAACAGGACAAGCTTGCATCTGTTATAGTTTTGGAGAAAAATGTGTTCATTTCATGTATGCGCGAAATGCCTTAAAAATGGCTTTAAAATGGATTTGGAGCATGGAGACGATTATCTCGGGATTGCAAGATAACCAAACAAAACTTTTAGTGGATTTCTACTTATTTTATTAAATATCATCTCCACCAAACAGGACAAGCTTGCATCTGTTATAGTTTTGGAGAAAAATGTGTTCATTTCATGTATGCGCGAAATGCCTTAAAAATGGCTTTAAAATGGATTTGGAGCATGGAGACGATTATCTCGGGATTGCAAGATAACCAAACAAAACTTTTAGTGGATTTCTACTTATTTTATTAAATATCATCTCCACCAAACAGGACAAGCTTGCATCTGTTATAGTTTTGGAGAAAAATGTGTTCATTTCATGTATGCGCGAAATGCCTTAAAAATGGCTTTAAAATGGATTTGGAGCATGGAGACGATTATCTCGGGATTGCAAGATAACCAAACAAAACTTTTAGTGGATTTCTACTTATTTTATTAAATATCATCTCCACCAAACAGGACAAGCTTGCATCTGTTATAGTTTTGGAGAAAAATGTGTTCATTTCATGTATGCGCGAAATGCCTTAAAAATGGCTTTAAAATGGATTTGGAGCATGGAGACGATTATCTCGGGATTGCAAGATAACCAAACAAAACTTTTAGTGGATTTCTACTTATTTTATTAAATATCATCTCCACCAAACAGGACAAGCTTGCATCTGTTATAGTTTTGGAGAAAAATGTGTTCATTTCATGTATGCGCGAAATGCCTTAAAAATGGCTTTAAAATGGATTTGGAGCATGGAGACGATTATCTCGGGATTGCAAGATAACCAAACAAAACTTTTAGTGGATTTCTACTTATTTTATTAAATATCATCTCCACCAAACAGGACAAGCTTGCATCTGTTATAGTTTTGGAGAAAAATGTGTTCATTTCATGTATGCGCGAAATGCCTTAAAAATGGCTTTAAAATGGATTTGGAGCATGGAGACGATTATCTCGGGATTGCAAGATAACCAAACAAAACTTTTAGTGGATTTCTACTTATTTTATTAAATATCATCTCCACCAAACAGGACAAGCTTGCATCTGTTATAGTTTTGGAGAAAAATGTGTTCATTTCATGTATGCGCGAAATGCCTTAAAAATGGCTTTAAAATGGATTTGGAGCATGGAGACGATTATCTCGGGATTGCAAGATAACCAAACAAAACTTTTAGTGGATTTCTACTTATTTTATTAAATATCATCTCCACCAAACAGGACAAGCTTGCATCTGTTATAGTTTTGGAGAAAAATGTGTTCATTTCATGTATGCGCGAAATGCCTTAAAAATGGCTTTAAAATGGATTTGGAGCATGGAGACGATTATCTCGGGATTGCAAGATAACCAAACAAAACTTTTAGTGGATTTCTACTTATTTTATTAAATATCATCTCCACCAAACAGGACAAGCTTGCATCTGTTATAGTTTTGGAGAAAAATGTGTTCATTTCATGTATGCGCGAAATGCCTTAAAAATGGCTTTAAAATGGATTTGGAGCATGGAGACGATTATCTCGGGATTGCAAGATAACCAAACAAAACTTTTAGTGGATTTCTACTTATTTTATTAAATATCATCTCCACCAAACAGGACAAGCTTGCATCTGTTATAGTTTTGGAGAAAAATGTGTTCATTTCATGTATGCGCGAAATGCCTTAAAAATGGCTTTAAAATGGATTTGGAGCATGGAGACGATTATCTCGGGATTGCAAGATAACCAAACAAAACTTTTAGTGGATTTCTACTTATTTTATTAAATATCATCTCCACCAAACAGGACAAGCTTGCATCTGTTATAGTTTTGGAGAAAAATGTGTTCATTTCATGTATGCGCGAAATGCCTTAAAAATGGCTTTAAAATGGATTTGGAGCATGGAGACGATTATCTCGGGATTGCAAGATAACCAAACAAAACTTTTAGTGGATTTCTACTTATTTTATTAAATATCATCTCCACCAAACAGGACAAGCTTGCATCTGTTATAGTTTTGGAGAAAAATGTGTTCATTTCATGTATGCGCGAAATGCCTTAAAAATGGCTTTAAAATGGATTTGGAGCATGGAGACGATTATCTCGGGATTGCAAGATAACCAAACAAAACTTTTAGTGGATTTCTACTTATTTTATTAAATATCATCTCCACCAAACAGGACAAGCTTGCATCTGTTATAGTTTTGGAGAAAAATGTGTTCATTTCATGTATGCGCGAAATGCCTTAAAAATGGCTTTAAAATGGATTTGGAGCATGGAGACGATTATCTCGGGATTGCAAGATAACCAAACAAAACTTTTAGTGGATTTCTACTTATTTTATTAAATATCATCTCCACCAAACAGGACAAGCTTGCATCTGTTATAGTTTTGGAGAAAAATGTGTTCATTTCATGTATGCGCGAAATGCCTTAAAAATGGCTTTAAAATGGATTTGGAGCATGGAGACGATTATCTCGGGATTGCAAGATAACCAAACAAAACTTTTAGTGGATTTCTACTTATTTTATTAAATATCATCTCCACCAAACAGGACAAGCTTGCATCTGTTATAGTTTTGGAGAAAAATGTGTTCATTTCATGTATGCGCGAAATGCCTTAAAAATGGCTTTAAAATGGATTTGGAGCATGGAGACGATTATCTCGGGATTGCAAGATAACCAAACAAAACTTTTAGTGGATTTCTACTTATTTTATTAAATATCATCTCCACCAAACAGGACAAGCTTGCATCTGTTATAGTTTTGGAGAAAAATGTGTTCATTTCATGTATGCGCGAAATGCCTTAAAAATGGCTTTAAAATGGATTTGGAGCATGGAGACGATTATCTCGGGATTGCAAGATAACCAAACAAAACTTTTAGTGGATTTCTACTTATTTTATTAAATATCATCTCCACCAAACAGGACAAGCTTGCATCTGTTATAGTTTTGGAGAAAAATGTGTTCATTTCATGTATGCGCGAAATGCCTTAAAAATGGCTTTAAAATGGATTTGGAGCATGGAGACGATTATCTCGGGATTGCAAGATAACCAAACAAAACTTTTAGTGGATTTCTACTTATTTTATTAAATATCATCTCCACCAAACAGGACAAGCTTGCATCTGTTATAGTTTTGGAGAAAAATGTGTTCATTTCATGTATGCGCGAAATGCCTTAAAAATGGCTTTAAAATGGATTTGGAGCATGGAGACGATTATCTCGGGATTGCAAGATAACCAAACAAAACTTTTAGTGGATTTCTACTTATTTTATTAAATATCATCTCCACCAAACAGGACAAGCTTGCATCTGTTATAGTTTTGGAGAAAAATGTGTTCATTTCATGTATGCGCGAAATGCCTTAAAAATGGCTTTAAAATGGATTTGGAGCATGGAGACGATTATCTCGGGATTGCAAGATAACCAAACAAAACTTTTAGTGGATTTCTACTTATTTTATTAAATATCATCTCCACCAAACAGGACAAGCTTGCATCTGTTATAGTTTTGGAGAAAAATGTGTTCATTTCATGTATGCGCGAAATGCCTTAAAAATGGCTTTAAAATGGATTTGGAGCATGGAGACGATTATCTCGGGATTGCAAGATAACCAAACAAAACTTTTAGTGGATTTCTACTTATTTTATTAAATATCATCTCCACCAAACAGGACAAGCTTGCATCTGTTATAGTTTTGGAGAAAAATGTGTTCATTTCATGTATGCGCGAAATGCCTTAAAAATGGCTTTAAAATGGATTTGGAGCATGGAGACGATTATCTCGGGATTGCAAGATAACCAAACAAAACTTTTAGTGGATTTCTACTTATTTTATTAAATATCATCTCCACCAAACAGGACAAGCTTGCATCTGTTATAGTTTTGGAGAAAAATGTGTTCATTTCATGTATGCGCGAAATGCCTTAAAAATGGCTTTAAAATGGATTTGGAGCATGGAGACGATTATCTCGGGATTGCAAGATAACCAAACAAAACTTTTAGTGGATTTCTACTTATTTTATTAAATATCATCTCCACCAAACAGGACAAGCTTGCATCTGTTATAGTTTTGGAGAAAAATGTGTTCATTTCATGTATGCGCGAAATGCCTTAAAAATGGCTTTAAAATGGATTTGGAGCATGGAGACGATTATCTCGGGATTGCAAGATAACCAAACAAAACTTTTAGTGGATTTCTACTTATTTTATTAAATATCATCTCCACCAAACAGGACAAGCTTGCATCTGTTATAGTTTTGGAGAAAAATGTGTTCATTTCATGTATGCGCGAAATGCCTTAAAAATGGCTTTAAAATGGATTTGGAGCATGGAGACGATTATCTCGGGATTGCAAGATAACCAAACAAAACTTTTAGTGGATTTCTACTTATTTTATTAAATATCATCTCCACCAAACAGGACAAGCTTGCATCTGTTATAGTTTTGGAGAAAAATGTGTTCATTTCATGTATGCGCGAAATGCCTTAAAAATGGCTTTAAAATGGATTTGGAGCATGGAGACGATTATCTCGGGATTGCAAGATAACCAAACAAAACTTTTAGTGGATTTTCTACTTATTTTATTAAATATCATCTCCACCAAACAGGACAAGCTTGCATCTGTTATAGTTTTGGAGAAAAATGTGTTCATTTCATGTATGCGCGAAATGCCTTAAAAATGGCTTTAAAATGGATTTGGAGCATGGAGACGATTATTCGGGATTGTAAGATAACCAAACAAAACTTTTAGTGGATTTCTACTTATTTTATTAAATATCATCTCCACCAAACAGGACAAGCTTGCATCTGTTATAGTTTTGGAGAAAAATGTGTTCATTTCATGTATGCGCGAAATGCCCTTAAAAATGGCTTTAAAATGGATTTGGAGCATGGAGACGATTATCTCGGGATTGCAAGGTAACCAAACAAAACTTTTAGTGGATTTCTACTTATTTTATTAAATATCATCTCCACCAAACAGGACAAGCTTGCATCTGTTATAGTTTTGGAGAAAAATGTGTTCATTTCATGTATGCGCGAAATGCCTTAAAAATGGCTTTAAAATGGATTTGGAGCATGGAGACGATTATCTCGGGATTGCAAGATAACCAAACAAAACTTTTAGTGGATTTCTACTTATTTTATTAAATATCATCTCCACCAAACAGGACAAGCTTGCATCTGTTATAGTTTTGGAGAAAAATGTGTTCATTTCATGTATGCGCGAAATGCCTTAAAAATGGCTTTAAAATGGATTTGGAGCATGGAGACGATTATCTCGGGATTGCAAGATAACCAAACAAAACTTTTAGTGGATTTCTACTTATTTTATTAAATATCATCTCCACCAAACAGGACAAGCTTGCATCTGTTATAGTTTTGGAGAAAAATGTGTTCATTTCATGTATGCGCGAAATGCCTTAAAAATGGCTTTAAAATGGATTTGGAGCATGGAGACGATTATCTCGGGATTGCAAGATAACCAAACAAAACTTTTAGTGGATTTCTACTTATTTTATTAAATATCATCTCCACCAAACAGGACAAGCTTGCATCTGTTATAGTTTTGGAGAAAAATGTGTTCATTTCATGTATGCGCGAAATGCCTTAAAATGGCTTTAAAATGGATTTGGAGCATGGAGACGATTATCTCGGGATTGCAAGATAACCAAACAAAACTTTTAGTGGATTTTCTACTTATTTTATTAAATATCATCTCCACCAAACAGGACAAGCTTGCATCTGTTATAGTTTTGGAGAAAAATGTGTTCATTTCATGTATGCGCGAAATGCCTTAAAAATGGCTTTAAAATGGATTTGGAGCATGGAGACGATTATCTCGGGATTGCAAGATAACCAAACAAAACTTTTAGTGGATTTCTACTTATTTTATTAAATATCATCTCCACCAAACAGGACAAGCTTGCATCTGTTTATAGTTTTGGAGAAAAATGTGTTCATTTCATGTATGCGCGAAATGCCTTAAAAATGGCTTTAAAATGGATTTGGAGCATGGAGACGATTATCTCGGGATTGCAAGATAACCAAACAAAACTTTTAGTGGATTTCTACTTATTTTATTAAATATCATCTCCACCAAACAGGACAAGCTTGCATCTGTTATAGTTTTGGAGAAAAATGTGTTCATTTCATGTATGCGCGAAATGCCTTAAAAATGGCTTTAAAATGGATTTGGAGCATGAGACGATTATCTCGGGATTGCAATATAACCAAACAAAACTTTTAGTGATTTCTACTTATTTTATTAAATATCATCTCCACCAAACAGGACAAGCTTGCATCTGTTATAGTTTTGGAGAAAAATGTGTTCATTTCATGTATGCGCGAAATGCCTTAAAAATGGCTTTAAAATGGATTTGGAGCATGGAGACGATTATCTCGGGATTGCAAGATAACCAAACAAAACTTTTAGTGGATTTCTACTTATTTTATTAAATATCATCTCCACCAAACAGGACAAGCTTGCATCTGTTATAGTTTTGGAGAAAAATGTGTTCATTTCATGTATGCGCGAAATGCCTTAAAAATGGCTTTAAAATGGATTTGGAGCATGGAGACGATTATCTCGGGATTGCAATATAACCAAACAAAACTTTTAGTGGATTTCTACTTATTTTATTAAATATCATCTCCACCAAACAGGACAAGCTTGCATCTGTTATAGTTTTTGAGAAAAATGTGTTCATTAAGGCATTTCGCGCATACATGAAATGAACACATTTTTCTCCAAAACTATAACAGATGCAAGCTTGTCCTGTTTGGTGGAGATGATATTAATAAATAAGTAGAAATCCACTAAAAGTTTTGTTTGGTTATCTTGCAATCCCGAGATAATCGTCTCCATGCTCCAAATCCATTTTAAAGCCATTTTTAAGGCATTTCGCGCATACATGAAATTAACACATTTTTCTCCAAAACTATAACAGATGCAAGCTTGTCCTGTTTGGTGGAGATGATATTTAATAAAATAAGTAGAAATCCACTAAAAGTTTTGTTTGGTTATCTTGCAATCCCGAGATAATCGTCTCCATGCTCCAAATCCATTTTAAAGCCATTTTTAAGGCATTTCGCGCATACATGAAATGAACACATTTTTCTCCAAAACTATAACAGATGCAAGCTTGTCCTGTTTGGTGGAGATGATATTTAATAAAATAAGTAGAAATCCACTAAAAGTTTTGTTTGGTTATCTTGCAATCCCGAGATAATCGTCTCCATGCTCCAAATCCATTTTAAAGCCATTTTTAAGGCATTTCGCGCATACATGAAATGAACACATTTTTCTCCAAAACTATAACAGATGCAAGCTTGTCCTGTTTGGTGGAGATGATATTTAATAAAATAAGTAGAAATCCACTAAAAGTTTTGTTTGGTTATCTTGCAATCCCGAGATAATCGTCTCCATGCTCCAAATCCATTTTAAAGCCATTTTTAAGGCATTTCGCGCATACATGAAATGAACACATTTTTCTCCAAAACTATAACAGATGCAAGCTTGTCCTGTTTGGTGGAGATGATATTTAATAAAATAAGTAGAAATCCACTAAAAGTTTTGTTTGGTTATCTTGCAATCCCGAGATAATCGTCTCCATGCTCCAAATCCATTTTAAAGCCATTTTTAAGGCATTTCGCGCATACATGAAATGAACACATTTTTCTCCAAAACTATAACAGATGCAAGCTTGTCCTGTTTGGTGGAGATGATATTTAATAAAATAAGTAGAAATCCACTAAAAGTTTTGTTTGGTTATCTTGCAATCCCGAGATAATCGTCTCCATGCTCCAAATCCATTTTAAAGCCATTTTTAAGGCATTTCGCGCATACATGAAATGAACACATTTTTCTCCAAAACTATAACAGATGCAAGCTTGTCCTGTTTGGTGGAGATGATATTTAATAAAATAAGTAGAAATCCACTAAAAGTTTTGTTTGGTTATCTTGCAATCCCGAGATAATCGTCTCCATGCTCCAAATCCATTTTAAAGCCATTTTTAAGGCATTTCGCGCATACATGAAATGAACACATTTTTCTCCAAAACTATAACAGATGCAAGCTTGTCCTGTTTGGTGGAGATGATATTTAATAAAATAAGTAGAAATCCACTAAAAGTTTTGTTTGGTTATCTTGCAATCCCGAGATAATCGTCTCCATGCTCCAAATCCATTTTAAAGCCATTTTTAAGGCATTTCGCGCATACATGAAATGAACACATTTTTCTCCAAAACTATAACAGATGCAAGCTTGTCCTGTTTGGTGGAGATGATATTTAATAAAATAAGTAGAAATCCACTAAAAGTTTTGTTTGGTTATCTTGCAATCCCGAGATAATCGTCTCCATGCTCCAAATCCATTTTAAAGCCATTTTTAAGGCATTTCGCGCATACATGAAATGAACACATTTTTCTCCAAAACTATAACAGATGCAAGCTTGTCCTGTTTGGTGGAGATGATATTTAATAAAATAAGTAGAAATCCACTAAAAGTTTTGTTTGGTTATCTTGCAATCCCGAGATAATCGTCTCCATGCTCCAAATCCATTTTAAAGCCATTTTTAAGGCATTTCGCGCATACATGAAATGAACACATTTTTCTCCAAAACTATAACAGATGCAAGCTTGTCCTGTTTGGTGGAGATGATATTTAATAAAATAAGTAGAAATCCACTAAAAGTTTTGTTTGGTTATCTTGCAATCCCGAGATAATCGTCTCCATGCTCCAAATCCATTTTAAAGCCATTTTTAAGGCATTTCGCGCATACATGAAATGAACACATTTTTCTCCAAAACTATAACAGATGCAAGCTTGTCCTGTTTGGTGGAGATGATATTTAATAAAATAAGTAGAAATCCACTAAAAGTTTTGTTTGGTTATCTTGCAATCCCGAGATAATCGTCTCCATGCTCCAAATCCATTTTAAAGCCATTTTTAAGGCATTTCGCGCATACATGAAATGAACACATTTTTCTCCAAAACTATAACAGATGCAAGCTTGTCCTGTTTGGTGGAGATGATATTTAATAAAATAAGTAGAAATCCACTAAAAGTTTTGTTTGGTTATCTTGCAATCCCGAGATAATCGTCTCCATGCTCCAAATCCATTTTAAAGCCATTTTTAAGGCATTTCGCGCATACATGAAATGAACACATTTTTCTCCAAAACTATAACAGATGCAAGCTTGTCCTGTTTGGTGGAGATGATATTTAATAAAATAAGTAGAAATCCACTAAAAGTTTTGTTTGGTTATCTTGCAATCCCGAGATAATCGTCTCCATGCTCCAAATCCATTTTAAAGCCATTTTTAAGGCATTTCGCGCATACATGAAATGAACACATTTTTCTCCAAAACTATAACAGATGCAAGCTTGTCCTGTTTGGTGGAGATGATATTTAATAAAATAAGTAGAAATCCACTAAAAGTTTTGTTTGGTTATCTTGCAATCCCGAGATAATCGTCTCCATGCTCCAAATCCATTTTAAAGCCATTTTTAAGGCATTTCGCGCATACATGAAATGAACACATTTTTCTCCAAAACTATAACAGATGCAAGCTTGTCCTGTTTGGTGGAGATGATATTTAATAAAATAAGTAGAAATCCACTAAAAGTTTTGTTTGGTTATCTTGCAATCCCGAGATAATCGTCTCCATGCTCCAAATCCATTTTAAAGCCATTTTTAAGGCATTTCGCGCATACATGAAATGAACACATTTTTCTCCAAAACTATAACAGATGCAAGCTTGTCCTGTTTGGTGGAGATGATATTTAATAAAATAAGTAGAAATCCACTAAAAGTTTTGTTTGGTTATCTTGCAATCCCGAGATAATCGTCTCCATGCTCCAAATCCATTTTAAAGCCATTTTTAAGGCATTTCGCGCATACATGAAATGAACACATTTTTCTCCAAAACTATAACAGATGCAAGCTTGTCCTGTTTGGTGGAGATGATATTTAATAAAATAAGTAGAAATCCACTAAAAGTTTTGTTTGGTTATCTTGCAATCCCGAGATAATCGTCTCCATGCTCCAAATCCATTTTAAAGCCATTTTTAAGGCATTTCGCGCATACATGAAATGAACACATTTTTCTCCAAAACTATAACAGATGCAAGCTTGTCCTGTTTGGTGGAGATGATATTTAATAAAATAAGTAGAAATCCACTAAAAGTTTTGTTTGGTTATCTTGCAATCCCGAGATAATCGTCTCCATGCTCCAAATCCATTTTAAAGCCATTTTTAAGGCATTTCGCGCATACATGAAATGAACACATTTTTCTCCAAAACTATAACAGATGCAAGCTTGTCCTGTTTGGTGGAGATGATATTTAATAAAATAAGTAGAAATCCACTAAAAGTTTTGTTTGGTTATCTTGCAATCCCGAGATAATCGTCTCCATGCTCCAAATCCATTTTAAAGCCATTTTTAAGGCATTTCGCGCATACATGAAATGAACACATTTTTCTCCAAAACTATAACAGATGCAAGCTTGTCCTGTTTGGTGGAGATGATATTTAATAAAATAAGTAGAAATCCACTAAAAGTTTTGTTTGGTTATCTTGCAATCCCGAGATAATCGTCTCCATGCTCCAAATCCATTTTAAAGCCATTTTTAAGGCATTTCGCGCATACATGAAATGAACACATTTTTCTCCAAAACTATAACAGATGCAAGCTTGTCCTGTTTGGTGGAGATGATATTTAATAAAATAAGTAGAAATCCACTAAAAGTTTTGTTTGGTTATCTTGCAATCCCGAGATAATCGTCTCCATGCTCCAAATCCATTTTAAAGCCATTTTTAAGGCATTTCGCGCATACATGAAATGAACACATTTTTCTCCAAAACTATAACAGATGCAAGCTTGTCCTGTTTGGTGGAGATGATATTTAATAAAATAAGTAGAAATCCACTAAAAGTTTTGTTTGGTTATCTTGCAATCCCGAGATAATCGTCTCCATGCTCCAAATCCATTTTAAAGCCATTTTTAAGGCATTTCGCGCATACATGAAATGAACACATTTTTCTCCAAAACTATAACAGATGCAAGCTTGTCCTGTTTGGTGGAGATGATATTTAATAAAATAAGTAGAAATCCACTAAAAGTTTTGTTTGGTTATCTTGCAATCCCGAGATAATCGTCTCCATGCTCCAAATCCATTTTAAAGCCATTTTTAAGGCATTTCGCGCATACATGAAATGAACACATTTTTCTCCAAAACTATAACAGATGCAAGCTTGTCCTGTTTGGTGGAGATGATATTTAATAAAATAAGTAGAAATCCACTAAAAGTTTTGTTTGGTTATCTTGCAATCCCGAGATAATCGTCTCCATGCTCCAAATCCATTTTAAAGCCATTTTTAAGGCATTTCGCGCATACATGAAATGAACACATTTTTCTCCAAAACTATAACAGATGCAAGCTTGTCCTGTTTGGTGGAGATGATATTTAATAAAATAAGTAGAAATCCACTAAAAGTTTTGTTTGGTTATCTTGCAATCCCGAGATAATCGTCTCCATGCTCCAAATCCATTTTAAAGCCATTTTTAAGGCATTTCGCGCATACATGAAATGAACACATTTTTCTCCAAAACTATAACAGATGCAAGCTTGTCCTGTTTGGTGGAGATGATATTTAATAAAATAAGTAGAAATCCACTAAAAGTTTTGTTTGGTTATCTTGCAATCCCGAGATAATCGTCTCCATGCTCCAAATCCATTTTAAAGCCATTTTTAAGGCATTTCGCGCATACATGAAATGAACACATTTTTCTCCAAAACTATAACAGATGCAAGCTTGTCCTGTTTGGTGGAGATGATATTTAATAAAATAAGTAGAAATCCACTAAAAGTTTTGTTTGGTTATCTTGCAATCCCGAGATAATCGTCTCCATGCTCCAAATCCATTTTAAAGCCATTTTTAAGGCATTTCGCGCATACATGAAATGAACACATTTTTCTCCAAAACTATAACAGATGCAAGCTTGTCCTGTTTGGTGGAGATGATATTTAATAAAATAAGTAGAAATCCACTAAAAGTTTTGTTTGGTTATCTTGCAATCCCGAGATAATCGTCTCCATGCTCCAAATCCATTTTAAAGCCATTTTTAAGGCATTTCGCGCATACATGAAATGAACACATTTTTCTCCAAAACTATAACAGATGCAAGCTTGTCCTGTTTGGTGGAGATGATATTTAATAAAATAAGTAGAAATCCACTAAAAGTTTTGTTTGGTTATCTTGCAATCCCGAGATAATCGTCTCCATGCTCCAAATCCATTTTAAAGCCATTTTTAAGGCATTTCGCGCATACATGAAATGAACACATTTTTCTCCAAAACTATAACAGATGCAAGCTTGTCCTGTTTGGTGGAGATGATATTTAATAAAATAAGTAGAAATCCACTAAAAGTTTTGTTTGGTTATCTTGCAATCCCGAGATAATCGTCTCCATGCTCCAAATCCATTTTAAAGCCATTTTTAAGGCATTTCGCGCATACATGAAATGAACACATTTTTCTCCAAAACTATAACAGATGCAAGCTTGTCCTGTTTGGTGGAGATGATATTTAATAAAATAAGTAGAAATCCACTAAAAGTTTTGTTTGGTTATCTTGCAATCCCGAGATAATCGTCTCCATGCTCCAAATCCATTTTAAAGCCATTTTTAAGGCATTTCGCGCATACATGAAATGAACACATTTTTCTCCAAAACTATAACAGATGCAAGCTTGTCCTGTTTGGTGGAGATGATATTTAATAAAATAAGTAGAAATCCACTAAAAGTTTTGTTTGGTTATCTTGCAATCCCGAGATAATCGTCTCCATGCTCCAAATCCATTTTAAAGCCATTTTTAAGGCATTTCGCGCATACATGAAATGAACACATTTTTCTCCAAAACTATAACAGATGCAAGCTTGTCCTGTTTGGTGGAGATGATATTTAATAAAATAAGTAGAAATCCACTAAAAGTTTTGTTTGGTTATCTTGCAATCCCGAGATAATCGTCTCCATGCTCCAAATCCATTTTAAAGCCATTTTTAAGGCATTTCGCGCATACATGAAATGAACACATTTTTCTCCAAAACTATAACAGATGCAAGCTTGTCCTGTTTGGTGGAGATGATATTTAATAAAATAAGTAGAAATCCACTAAAAGTTTTGTTTGGTTATCTTGCAATCCCGAGATAATCGTCTCCATGCTCCAAATCCATTTTAAAGCCATTTTTAAGGCATTTCGCGCATACATGAAATGAACACATTTTTCTCCAAAACTATAACAGATGCAAGCTTGTCCTGTTTGGTGGAGATGATATTTAATAAAATAAGTAGAAATCCACTAAAAGTTTTGTTTGGTTATCTTGCAATCCCGAGATAATCGTCTCCATGCTCCAAATCCATTTTAAAGCCATTTTTAAGGCATTTCGCGCATACATGAAATGAACACATTTTTCTCCAAAACTATAACAGATGCAAGCTTGTCCTGTTTGGTGGAGATGATATTTAATAAAATAAGTAGAAATCCACTAAAAGTTTTGTTTGGTTATCTTGCAATCCCGAGATAATCGTCTCCATGCTCCAAATCCATTTTAAAGCCATTTTTAAGGCATTTCGCGCATACATGAAATGAACACATTTTTCTCCAAAACTATAACAGATGCAAGCTTGTCCTGTTTGGTGGAGATGATATTTAATAAAATAAGTAGAAATCCACTAAAAGTTTTGTTTGGTTATCTTGCAATCCCGAGATAATCGTCTCCATGCTCCAAATCCATTTTAAAGCCATTTTTAAGGCATTTCGCGCATACATGAAATGAACACATTTTTCTCCAAAACTATAACAGATGCAAGCTTGTCCTGTTTGGTGGAGATGATATTTAATAAAATAAGTAGAAATCCACTAAAAGTTTTGTTTGGTTATCTTGCAATCCCGAGATAATCGTCTCCATGCTCCAAATCCATTTTAAAGCCATTTTTAAGGCATTTCGCGCATACATGAAATGAACACATTTTTCTCCAAAACTATAACAGATGCAAGCTTGTCCTGTTTGGTGGAGATGATATTTAATAAAATAAGTAGAAATCCACTAAAAGTTTTGTTTGGTTATCTTGCAATCCCGAGATAATCGTCTCCATGCTCCAAATCCATTTTAAAGCCATTTTTAAGGCATTTCGCGCATACATGAAATGAACACATTTTTCTCCAAAACTATAACAGATGCAAGCTTGTCCTGTTTGGTGGAGATGATATTTAATAAAATAAGTAGAAATCCACTAAAAGTTTTGTTTGGTTATCTTGCAATCCCGAGATAATCGTCTCCATGCTCCAAATCCATTTTAAAGCCATTTTTAAGGCATTTCGCGCATACATGAAATGAACACATTTTTCTCCAAAACTATAACAGATGCAAGCTTGTCCTGTTTGGTGGAGATGATATTTAATAAAATAAGTAGAAATCCACTAAAAGTTTTGTTTGGTTATCTTGCAATCCCGAGATAATCGTCTCCATGCTCCAAATCCATTTTAAAGCCATTTTTAAGGCATTTCGCGCATACATGAAATGAACACATTTTTCTCCAAAACTATAACAGATGCAAGCTTGTCCTGTTTGGTGGAGATGATATTTAATAAAATAAGTAGAAATCCACTAAAAGTTTTGTTTGGTTATCTTGCAATCCCGAGATAATCGTCTCCATGCTCCAAATCCATTTTAAAGCCATTTTTAAGGCATTTCGCGCATACATGAAATGAACACATTTTTCTCCAAAACTATAACAGATGCAAGCTTGTCCTGTTTGGTGGAGATGATATTTAATAAAATAAGTAGAAATCCACTAAAAGTTTTGTTTGGTTATCTTGCAATCCCGAGATAATCGTCTCCATGCTCCAAATCCATTTTAAAGCCATTTTTAAGGCATTTCGCGCATACATGAAATGAACACATTTTTCTCCAAAACTATAACAGATGCAAGCTTGTCCTGTTTGGTGGAGATGATATTTAATAAAATAAGTAGAAATCCACTAAAAGTTTTGTTTGGTTATCTTGCAATCCCGAGATAATCGTCTCCATGCTCCAAATCCATTTTAAAGCCATTTTTAAGGCATTTCGCGCATACATGAAATGAACACATTTTTCTCCAAAACTATAACAGATGCAAGCTTGTCCTGTTTGGTGGAGATGATATTTAATAAAATAAGTAGAAATCCACTAAAAGTTTTGTTTGGTTATCTTGCAATCCCGAGATAATCGTCTCCATGCTCCAAATCCATTTTAAAGCCATTTTTAAGGCATTTCGCGCATACATGAAATGAACACATTTTTCTCCAAAACTATAACAGATGCAAGCTTGTCCTGTTTGGTGGAGATGATATTTAATAAAATAAGTAGAAATCCACTAAAAGTTTTGTTTGGTTATCTTGCAATCCCGAGATAATCGTCTCCATGCTCCAAATCCATTTTAAAGCCATTTTTAAGGCATTTCGCGCATACATGAAATGAACACATTTTTCTCCAAAACTATAACAGATGCAAGCTTGTCCTGTTTGGTGGAGATGATATTTAATAAAATAAGTAGAAATCCACTAAAAGTTTTGTTTGGTTATCTTGCAATCCCGAGATAATCGTCTCCATGCTCCAAATCCATTTTAAAGCCATTTTTAAGGCATTTCGCGCATACATGAAATGAACACATTTTTCTCCAAAACTATAACAGATGCAAGCTTGTCCTGTTTGGTGGAGATGATATTTAATAAAATAAGTAGAAATCCACTAAAAGTTTTGTTTGGTTATCTTGCAATCCCGAGATAATCGTCTCCATGCTCCAAATCCATTTTAAAGCCATTTTTAAGGCATTTCGCGCATACATGAAATGAACACATTTTTCTCCAAAACTATAACAGATGCAAGCTTGTCCTGTTTGGTGGAGATGATATTTAATAAAATAAGTAGAAATCCACTAAAAGTTTTGTTTGGTTATCTTGCAATCCCGAGATAATCGTCTCCATGCTCCAAATCCATTTTAAAGCCATTTTTAAGGCATTTCGCGCATACATGAAATGAACACATTTTTCTCCAAAACTATAACAGATGCAAGCTTGTCCTGTTTGGTGGAGATGATATTTAATAAAATAAGTAGAAATCCACTAAAAGTTTTGTTTGGTTATCTTGCAATCCCGAGATAATCGTCTCCATGCTCCAAATCCATTTTAAAGCCATTTTTAAGGCATTTCGCGCATACATGAAATGAACACATTTTTCTCCAAAACTATAACAGATGCAAGCTTGTCCTGTTTGGTGGAGATGATATTTAATAAAATAAGTAGAAATCCACTAAAAGTTTTGTTTGGTTATCTTGCAATCCCGAGATAATCGTCTCCATGCTCCAAATCCATTTTAAAGCCATTTTTAAGGCATTTCGCGCATACATGAAATGAACACATTTTTCTCCAAAACTATAACAGATGCAAGCTTGTCCTGTTTGGTGGAGATGATATTTAATAAAATAAGTAGAAATCCACTAAAAGTTTTGTTTGGTTATCTTGCAATCCCGAGATAATCGTCTCCATGCTCCAAATCCATTTTAAAGCCATTTTTAAGGCATTTCGCGCATACATGAAATGAACACATTTTTCTCCAAAACTATAACAGATGCAAGCTTGTCCTGTTTGGTGGAGATGATATTTAATAAAATAAGTAGAAATCCACTAAAAGTTTTGTTTGGTTATCTTGCAATCCCGAGATAATCGTCTCCATGCTCCAAATCCATTTTAAAGCCATTTTTAAGGCATTTCGCGCATACATGAAATGAACACATTTTTCTCCAAAACTATAACAGATGCAAGCTTGTCCTGTTTGGTGGAGATGATATTTAATAAAATAAGTAGAAATCCACTAAAAGTTTTGTTTGGTTATCTTGCAATCCCGAGATAATCGTCTCCATGCTCCAAATCCATTTTAAAGCCATTTTTAAGGCATTTCGCGCATACATGAAATGAACACATTTTTCTCCAAAACTATAACAGATGCAAGCTTGTCCTGTTTGGTGGAGATGATATTTAATAAAATAAGTAGAAATCCACTAAAAGTTTTGTTTGGTTATCTTGCAATCCCGAGATAATCGTCTCCATGCTCCAAATCCATTTTAAAGCCATTTTTAAGGCATTTCGCGCATACATGAAATGAACACATTTTTCTCCAAAACTATAACAGATGCAAGCTTGTCCTGTTTGGTGGAGATGATATTTAATAAAATAAGTAGAAATCCACTAAAAGTTTTGTTTGGTTATCTTGCAATCCCGAGATAATCGTCTCCATGCTCCAAATCCATTTTAAAGCCATTTTTAAGGCATTTCGCGCATACATGAAATGAACACATTTTTCTCCAAAACTATAACAGATGCAAGCTTGTCCTGTTTGGTGGAGATGATATTTAATAAAATAAGTAGAAATCCACTAAAAGTTTTGTTTGGTTATCTTGCAATCCCGAGATAATCGTCTCCATGCTCCAAATCCATTTTAAAGCCATTTTTAAGGCATTTCGCGCATACATGAAATGAACACATTTTTCTCCAAAACTATAACAGATGCAAGCTTGTCCTGTTTGGTGGAGATGATATTTAATAAAATAAGTAGAAATCCACTAAAAGTTTTGTTTGGTTATCTTGCAATCCCGAGATAATCGTCTCCATGCTCCAAATCCATTTTAAAGCCATTTTTAAGGCATTTCGCGCATACATGAAATGAACACATTTTTCTCCAAAACTATAACAGATGCAAGCTTGTCCTGTTTGGTGGAGATGATATTTAATAAAATAAGTAGAAATCCACTAAAAGTTTTGTTTGGTTATCTTGCAATCCCGAGATAATCGTCTCCATGCTCCAAATCCATTTTAAAGCCATTTTTAAGGCATTTCGCGCATACATGAAATGAACACATTTTTCTCCAAAACTATAACAGATGCAAGCTTGTCCTGTTTGGTGGAGATGATATTTAATAAAATAAGTAGAAATCCACTAAAAGTTTTGTTTGGTTATCTTGCAATCCCGAGATAATCGTCTCCATGCTCCAAATCCATTTTAAAGCCATTTTTAAGGCATTTCGCGCATACATGAAATGAACACATTTTTCTCCAAAACTATAACAGATGCAAGCTTGTCCTGTTTGGTGGAGATGATATTTAATAAAATAAGTAGAAATCCACTAAAAGTTTTGTTTGGTTATCTTGCAATCCCGAGATAATCGTCTCCATGCTCCAAATCCATTTTAAAGCCATTTTTAAGGCATTTCGCGCATACATGAAATGAACACATTTTTCTCCAAAACTATAACAGATGCAAGCTTGTCCTGTTTGGTGGAGATGATATTTAATAAAATAAGTAGAAATCCACTAAAAGTTTTGTTTGGTTATCTTGCAATCCCGAGATAATCGTCTCCATGCTCCAAATCCATTTTAAAGCCATTTTTAAGGCATTTCGCGCATACATGAAATGAACACATTTTTCTCCAAAACTATAACAGATGCAAGCTTGTCCTGTTTGGTGGAGATGATATTTAATAAAATAAGTAGAAATCCACTAAAAGTTTTGTTTGGTTATCTTGCAATCCCGAGATAATCGTCTCCATGCTCCAAATCCATTTTAAAGCCATTTTTAAGGCATTTCGCGCATACATGAAATGAACACATTTTTCTCCAAAACTATAACAGATGCAAGCTTGTCCTGTTTGGTGGAGATGATATTTAATAAAATAAGTAGAAATCCACTAAAAGTTTTGTTTGGTTATCTTGCAATCCCGAGATAATCGTCTCCATGCTCCAAATCCATTTTAAAGCCATTTTTAAGGCATTTCGCGCATACATGAAATGAACACATTTTTCTCCAAAACTATAACAGATGCAAGCTTGTCCTGTTTGGTGGAGATGATATTTAATAAAATAAGTAGAAATCCACTAAAAGTTTTGTTTGGTTATCTTGCAATCCCGAGATAATCGTCTCCATGCTCCAAATCCATTTTAAAGCCATTTTTAAGGCATTTCGCGCATACATGAAATGAACACATTTTTCTCCAAAACTATAACAGATGCAAGCTTGTCCTGTTTGGTGGAGATGATATTTAATAAAATAAGTAGAAATCCACTAAAAGTTTTGTTTGGTTATCTTGCAATCCCGAGATAATCGTCTCCATGCTCCAAATCCATTTTAAAGCCATTTTTAAGGCATTTCGCGCATACATGAAATGAACACATTTTTCTCCAAAACTATAACAGATGCAAGCTTGTCCTGTTTGGTGGAGATGATATTTAATAAAATAAGTAGAAATCCACTAAAAGTTTTGTTTGGTTATCTTGCAATCCCGAGATAATCGTCTCCATGCTCCAAATCCATTTTAAAGCCATTTTTAAGGCATTTCGCGCATACATGAAATGAACACATTTTTCTCCAAAACTATAACAGATGCAAGCTTGTCCTGTTTGGTGGAGATGATATTTAATAAAATAAGTAGAAATCCACTAAAAGTTTTGTTTGGTTATCTTGCAATCCCGAGATAATCGTCTCCATGCTCCAAATCCATTTTAAAGCCATTTTTAAGGCATTTCGCGCATACATGAAATGAACACATTTTTCTCCAAAACTATAACAGATGCAAGCTTGTCCTGTTTGGTGGAGATGATATTTAATAAAATAAGTAGAAATCCACTAAAAGTTTTGTTTGGTTATCTTGCAATCCCGAGATAATCGTCTCCATGCTCCAAATCCATTTTAAAGCCATTTTTAAGGCATTTCGCGCATACATGAAATGAACACATTTTTCTCCAAAACTATAACAGATGCAAGCTTGTCCTGTTTGGTGGAGATGATATTTAATAAAATAAGTAGAAATCCACTAAAAGTTTTGTTTGGTTATCTTGCAATCCCGAGATAATCGTCTCCATGCTCCAAATCCATTTTAAAGCCATTTTTAAGGCATTTCGCGCATACATGAAATGAACACATTTTTCTCCAAAACTATAACAGATGCAAGCTTGTCCTGTTTGGTGGAGATGATATTTAATAAAATAAGTAGAAATCCACTAAAAGTTTTGTTTGGTTATCTTGCAATCCCGAGATAATCGTCTCCATGCTCCAAATCCATTTTAAAGCCATTTTTAAGGCATTTCGCGCATACATGAAATGAACACATTTTTCTCCAAAACTATAACAGATGCAAGCTTGTCCTGTTTGGTGGAGATGATATTTAATAAAATAAGTAGAAATCCACTAAAAGTTTTGTTTGGTTATCTTGCAATCCCGAGATAATCGTCTCCATGCTCCAAATCCATTTTAAAGCCATTTTTAAGGCATTTCGCGCATACATGAAATGAACACATTTTTCTCCAAAACTATAACAGATGCAAGCTTGTCCTGTTTGGTGGAGATGATATTTAATAAAATAAGTAGAAATCCACTAAAAGTTTTGTTTGGTTATCTTGCAATCCCGAGATAATCGTCTCCATGCTCCAAATCCATTTTAAAGCCATTTTTAAGGCATTTCGCGCATACATGAAATGAACACATTTTTCTCCAAAACTATAACAGATGCAAGCTTGTCCTGTTTGGTGGAGATGATATTTAATAAAATAAGTAGAAATCCACTAAAAGTTTTGTTTGGTTATCTTGCAATCCCGAGATAATCGTCTCCATGCTCCAAATCCATTTTAAAGCCATTTTTAAGGCATTTCGCGCATACATGAAATGAACACATTTTTCTCCAAAACTATAACAGATGCAAGCTTGTCCTGTTTGGTGGAGATGATATTTAATAAAATAAGTAGAAATCCACTAAAAGTTTTGTTTGGTTATCTTGCAATCCCGAGATAATCGTCTCCATGCTCCAAATCCATTTTAAAGCCATTTTTAAGGCATTTCGCGCATACATGAAATGAACACATTTTTCTCCAAAACTATAACAGATGCAAGCTTGTCCTGTTTGGTGGAGATGATATTTAATAAAATAAGTAGAAATCCACTAAAAGTTTTGTTTGGTTATCTTGCAATCCCGAGATAATCGTCTCCATGCTCCAAATCCATTTTAAAGCCATTTTTAAGGCATTTCGCGCATACATGAAATGAACACATTTTTCTCCAAAACTATAACAGATGCAAGCTTGTCCTGTTTGGTGGAGATGATATTTAATAAAATAAGTAGAAATCCACTAAAAGTTTTGTTTGGTTATCTTGCAATCCCGAGATAATCGTCTCCATGCTCCAAATCCATTTTAAAGCCATTTTTAAGGCATTTCGCGCATACATGAAATGAACACATTTTTCTCCAAAACTATAACAGATGCAAGCTTGTCCTGTTTGGTGGAGATGATATTTAATAAAATAAGTAGAAATCCACTAAAAGTTTTGTTTGGTTATCTTGCAATCCCGAGATAATCGTCTCCATGCTCCAAATCCATTTTAAAGCCATTTTTAAGGCATTTCGCGCATACATGAAATGAACACATTTTTCTCCAAAACTATAACAGATGCAAGCTTGTCCTGTTTGGTGGAGATGATATTTAATAAAATAAGTAGAAATCCACTAAAAGTTTTGTTTGGTTATCTTGCAATCCCGAGATAATCGTCTCCATGCTCCAAATCCATTTTAAAGCCATTTTTAAGGCATTTCGCGCATACATGAAATGAACACATTTTTCTCCAAAACTATAACAGATGCAAGCTTGTCCTGTTTGGTGGAGATGATATTTAATAAAATAAGTAGAAATCCACTAAAAGTTTTGTTTGGTTATCTTGCAATCCCGAGATAATCGTCTCCATGCTCCAAATCCATTTTAAAGCCATTTTTAAGGCATTTCGCGCATACATGAAATGAACACATTTTTCTCCAAAACTATAACAGATGCAAGCTTGTCCTGTTTGGTGGAGATGATATTTAATAAAATAAGTAGAAATCCACTAAAAGTTTTGTTTGGTTATCTTGCAATCCCGAGATAATCGTCTCCATGCTCCAAATCCATTTTAAAGCCATTTTTAAGGCATTTCGCGCATACATGAAATGAACACATTTTTCTCCAAAACTATAACAGATGCAAGCTTGTCCTGTTTGGTGGAGATGATATTTAATAAAATAAGTAGAAATCCACTAAAAGTTTTGTTTGGTTATCTTGCAATCCCGAGATAATCGTCTCCATGCTCCAAATCCATTTTAAAGCCATTTTTAAGGCATTTCGCGCATACATGAAATGAACACATTTTTCTCCAAAACTATAACAGATGCAAGCTTGTCCTGTTTGGTGGAGATGATATTTAATAAAATAAGTAGAAATCCACTAAAAGTTTTGTTTGGTTATCTTGCAATCCCGAGATAATCGTCTCCATGCTCCAAATCCATTTTAAAGCCATTTTTAAGGCATTTCGCGCATACATGAAATGAACACATTTTTCTCCAAAACTATAACAGATGCAAGCTTGTCCTGTTTGGTGGAGATGATATTTAATAAAATAAGTAGAAATCCACTAAAAGTTTTGTTTGGTTATCTTGCAATCCCGAGATAATCGTCTCCATGCTCCAAATCCATTTTAAAGCCATTTTTAAGGCATTTCGCGCATACATGAAATGAACACATTTTTCTCCAAAACTATAACAGATGCAAGCTTGTCCTGTTTGGTGGAGATGATATTTAATAAAATAAGTAGAAATCCACTAAAAGTTTTGTTTGGTTATCTTGCAATCCCGAGATAATCGTCTCCATGCTCCAAATCCATTTTAAAGCCATTTTTAAGGCATTTCGCGCATACATGAAATGAACACATTTTTCTCCAAAACTATAACAGATGCAAGCTTGTCCTGTTTGGTGGAGATGATATTTAATAAAATAAGTAGAAATCCACTAAAAGTTTTGTTTGGTTATCTTGCAATCCCGAGATAATCGTCTCCATGCTCCAAATCCATTTTAAAGCCATTTTTAAGGCAGTTTCGCGCATACATGAAATGAACACATTTTTCTCCAAAACTATAACAGATGCAAGCTTGTCCTGTTTGGTGGAGATGATATTTAATAAAATAAGTAGAAATCCACTAAAAGTTTTGTTTGGTTATCTTGCAATCCCGAGATAATCGTCTCCATGCTCCAAATCCATTTTAAAGCCATTTTTAAGGCATTTCGCGCATACATGAAATGAACACATTTTTCTCCAAAACTATAACAGATGCAAGCTTGTCCTGTTTGGTGGAGATGATATTTAATAAAATAAGTAGAAATCCACTAAAAGTTTTGTTTGGTTATCTTGCAATCCCGAGATAATCGTCTCCATGCTCCAAATCCATTTTAAAGCC
Organism: Anomaloglossus baeobatrachus; assembly: GCF_048569485.1. Taxonomy (NCBI): domain Eukaryota; kingdom Metazoa; phylum Chordata; class Amphibia; order Anura; family Aromobatidae; genus Anomaloglossus; species Anomaloglossus baeobatrachus. The sequence goes on along the minus strand of NW_027442060.1, from coordinate 9,947 downwards.
ATTTTTAAGGCATTTCGCGCATACATGAAATGAACACATTTTTCTCCAAAACTATAACAGATGCAAGCTTGTCCTGTTTGGTGGAGATGATATTTAATAAAATAAGTAGAAATCCACTAAAAGTTTTGTTTGGTTATCTTGCAATCCCGAGATAATCGTCTCCATGCTCCAAATCCATTTTAAAGCCATTTTTAAGGCATTTCGCGCATACATGAAATGAACACATTTTTCTCCAAAACTATAACAGATGCAAGCTTGTCCTGTTTGGTGGAGATGATATTTAATAAAATAAGTAGAAATCCACTAAAAGTTTTGTTTGGTTATCTTGCAATCCCGAGATAATCGTCTCCATGCTCCAAATCCATTTTAAAGCCATTTTTAAGGCATTTCGCGCATACATGAAATGAACACATTTTTCTCCAAAACTATAACAGATGCAAGCTTGTCCTGTTTGGTGGAGATGATATTTAATAAAATAAGTAGAAATCCACTAAAAGTTTTGTTTGGTTATCTTGCAATCCCGAGATAATCGTCTCCATGCTCCAAATCCATTTTAAAGCCATTTTTAAGGCATTTCGCGCATACATGAAATGAACACATTTTTCTCCAAAACTATAACAGATGCAAGCTTGTCCTGTTTGGTGGAGATGATATTTAATAAAATAAGTAGAAATCCACTAAAAGTTTTGTTTGGTTATCTTGCAATCCCGAGATAATCGTCTCCATGCTCCAAATCCATTTTAAAGCCATTTTTAAGGCATTTCGCGCATACATGAAATGAACACATTTTTCTCCAAAACTATAACAGATGCAAGCTTGTCCTGTTTGGTGGAGATGATATTTAATAAAATAAGTAGAAATCCACTAAAAGTTTTGTTTGGTTATCTTGCAATCCCGAGATAATCGTCTCCATGCTCCAAATCCATTTTAAAGCCATTTTTAAGGCATTTCGCGCATACATGAAATGAACACATTTTTCTCCAAAACTATAACAGATGCAAGCTTGTCCTGTTTGGTGGAGATGATATTTAATAAAATAAGTAGAAATCCACTAAAAGTTTTGTTTGGTTATCTTGCAATCCCGAGATAATCGTCTCCATGCTCCAAATCCATTTTAAAGCCATTTTTAAGGCATTTCGCGCATACATGAAATGAACACATTTTTCTCCAAAACTATAACAGATGCAAGCTTGTCCTGTTTGGTGGAGATGATATTTAATAAAATAAGTAGAAATCCACTAAAAGTTTTGTTTGGTTATCTTGCAATCCCGAGATAATCGTCTCCATGCTCCAAATCCATTTTAAAGCCATTTTTAAGGCATTTCGCGCATACATGAAATGAACACATTTTTCTCCAAAACTATAACAGATGCAAGCTTGTCCTGTTTGGTGGAGATGATATTTAATAAAATAAGTAGAAATCCACTAAAAGTTTTGTTTGGTTATCTTGCAATCCCGAGATAATCGTCTCCATGCTCCAAATCCATTTTAAAGCCATTTTTAAGGCATTTCGCGCATACATGAAATGAACACATTTTTCTCCAAAACTATAACAGATGCAAGCTTGTCCTGTTTGGTGGAGATGATATTTAATAAAATAAGTAGAAATCCACTAAAAGTTTTGTTTGGTTATCTTGCAATCCCGAGATAATCGTCTCCATGCTCCAAATCCATTTTAAAGCCATTTTTAAGGCATTTCGCGCATACATGAAATGAACACATTTTTCTCCAAAACTATAACAGATGCAAGCTTGTCCTGTTTGGTGGAGATGATATTTAATAAAATAAGTAGAAATCCACTAAAAGTTTTGTTTGGTTATCTTGCAATCCCGAGATAATCGTCTCCATGCTCCAAATCCATTTTAAAGCCATTTTTAAGGCATTTCGCGCATACATGAAATGAACACATTTTTCTCCAAAACTATAACAGATGCAAGCTTGTCCTGTTTGGTGGAGATGATATTTAATAAAATAAGTAGAAATCCACTAAAAGTTTTGTTTGGTTATCTTGCAATCCCGAGATAATCGTCTCCATGCTCCAAATCCATTTTAAAGCCATTTTTAAGGCATTTCGCGCATACATGAAATGAACACATTTTTCTCCAAAACTATAACAGATGCAAGCTTGTCCTGTTTGGTGGAGATGATATTTAATAAAATAAGTAGAAATCCACTAAAAGTTTTGTTTGGTTATCTTGCAATCCCGAGATAATCGTCTCCATGCTCCAAATCCATTTTAAAGCCATTTTTAAGGCATTTCGCGCATACATGAAATGAACACATTTTTCTCCAAAACTATAACAGATGCAAGCTTGTCCTGTTTGGTGGAGATGATATTTAATAAAATAAGTAGAAATCCACTAAAAGTTTTGTTTGGTTATCTTGCAATCCCGAGATAATCGTCTCCATGCTCCAAATCCATTTTAAAGCCATTTTTAAGGCATTTCGCGCATACATGAAATGAACACATTTTTCTCCAAAACTATAACAGATGCAAGCTTGTCCTGTTTGGTGGAGATGATATTTAATAAAATAAGTAGAAATCCACTAAAAGTTTTGTTTGGTTATCTTGCAATCCCGAGATAATCGTCTCCATGCTCCAAATCCATTTTAAAGCCATTTTTAAGGCATTTCGCGCATACATGAAATGAACACATTTTTCTCCAAAACTATAACAGATGCAAGCTTGTCCTGTTTGGTGGAGATGATATTTAATAAAATAAGTAGAAATCCACTAAAAGTTTTGTTTGGTTATCTTGCAATCCCGAGATAATCGTCTCCATGCTCCAAATCCATTTTAAAGCCATTTTTAAGGCATTTCGCGCATACATGAAATGAACACATTTTTCTCCAAAACTATAACAGATGCAAGCTTGTCCTGTTTGGTGGAGATGATATTTAATAAAATAAGTAGAAATCCACTAAAAGTTTTGTTTGGTTATCTTGCAATCCCGAGATAATCGTCTCCATGCTCCAAATCCATTTTAAAGCCATTTTTAAGGCATTTCGCGCATACATGAAATGAACACATTTTTCTCCAAAACTATAACAGATGCAAGCTTGTCCTGTTTGGTGGAGATGATATTTAATAAAATAAGTAGAAATCCACTAAAAGTTTTGTTTGGTTATCTTGCAATCCCGAGATAATCGTCTCCATGCTCCAAATCCATTTTAAAGCCATTTTTAAGGCATTTCGCGCATACATGAAATGAACACATTTTTCTCCAAAACTATAACAGATGCAAGCTTGTCCTGTTTGGTGGAGATGATATTTAATAAAATAAGTAGAAATCCACTAAAAGTTTTGTTTGGTTATCTTGCAATCCCGAGATAATCGTCTCCATGCTCCAAATCCATTTTAAAGCCATTTTTAAGGCATTTCGCGCATACATGAAATGAACACATTTTTCTCCAAAACTATAACAGATGCAAGCTTGTCCTGTTTGGTGGAGATGATATTTAATAAAATAAGTAGAAATCCACTAAAAGTTTTGTTTGGTTATCTTGCAATCCCGAGATAATCGTCTCCATGCTCCAAATCCATTTTAAAGCCATTTTTAAGGCATTTCGCGCATACATGAAATGAACACATTTTTCTCCAAAACTATAACAGATGCAAGCTTGTCCTGTTTGGTGGAGATGATATTTAATAAAATAAGTAGAAATCCACTAAAAGTTTTGTTTGGTTATCTTGCAATCCCGAGATAATCGTCTCCATGCTCCAAATCCATTTTAAAGCCATTTTTAAGGCATTTCGCGCATACATGAAATGAACACATTTTTCTCCAAAACTATAACAGATGCAAGCTTGTCCTGTTTGGTGGAGATGATATTTAATAAAATAAGTAGAAATCCACTAAAAGTTTTGTTTGGTTATCTTGCAATCCCGAGATAATCGTCTCCATGCTCCAAATCCATTTTAAAGCCATTTTTAAGGCATTTCGCGCATACATGAAATGAACACATTTTTCTCCAAAACTATAACAGATGCAAGCTTGTCCTGTTTGGTGGAGATGATATTTAATAAAATAAGTAGAAATCCACTAAAAGTTTTGTTTGGTTATCTTGCAATCCCGAGATAATCGTCTCCATGCTCCAAATCCATTTTAAAGCCATTTTTAAGGCATTTCGCGCATACATGAAATGAACACATTTTTCTCCAAAACTATAACAGATGCAAGCTTGTCCTGTTTGGTGGAGATGATATTTAATAAAATAAGTAGAAATCCACTAAAAGTTTTGTTTGGTTATCTTGCAATCCCGAGATAATCGTCTCCATGCTCCAAATCCATTTTAAAGCCATTTTTAAGGCATTTCGCGCATACATGAAATGAACACATTTTTCTCCAAAACTATAACAGATGCAAGCTTGTCCTGTTTGGTGGAGATGATATTTAATAAAATAAGTAGAAATCCACTAAAAGTTTTGTTTGGTTATCTTGCAATCCCGAGATAATCGTCTCCATGCTCCAAATCCATTTTAAAGCCATTTTTAAGGCATTTCGCGCATACATGAAATGAACACATTTTTCTCCAAAACTATAACAGATGCAAGCTTGTCCTGTTTGGTGGAGATGATATTTAATAAAATAAGTAGAAATCCACTAAAAGTTTTGTTTGGTTATCTTGCAATCCCGAGATAATCGTCTCCATGCTCCAAATCCATTTTAAAGCCATTTTTAAGGCATTTCGCGCATACATGAAATGAACACATTTTTCTCCAAAACTATAACAGATGCAAGCTTGTCCTGTTTGGTGGAGATGATATTTAATAAAATAAGTAGAAATCCACTAAAAGTTTTGTTTGGTTATCTTGCAATCCCGAGATAATCGTCTCCATGCTCCAAATCCATTTTAAAGCCATTTTTAAGGCATTTCGCGCATACATGAAATGAACACATTTTTCTCCAAAACTATAACAGATGCAAGCTTGTCCTGTTTGGTGGAGATGATATTTAATAAAATAAGTAGAAATCCACTAAAAGTTTTGTTTGGTTATCTTGCAATCCCGAGATAATCGTCTCCATGCTCCAAATCCATTTTAAAGCCATTTTTAAGGCATTTCGCGCATACATGAAATGAACACATTTTTCTCCAAAACTATAACAGATGCAAGCTTGTCCTGTTTGGTGGAGATGATATTTAATAAAATAAGTAGAAATCCACTAAAAGTTTTGTTTGGTTATCTTGCAATCCCGAGATAATCGTCTCCATGCTCCAAATCCATTTTAAAGCCATTTTTAAGGCATTTCGCGCATACATGAAATGAACACATTTTTCTCCAAAACTATAACAGATGCAAGCTTGTCCTGTTTGGTGGAGATGATATTTAATAAAATAAGTAGAAATCCACTAAAAGTTTTGTTTGGTTATCTTGCAATCCCGAGATAATCGTCTCCATGCTCCAAATCCATTTTAAAGCCATTTTTAAGGCATTTCGCGCATACATGAAATGAACACATTTTTCTCCAAAACTATAACAGATGCAAGCTTGTCCTGTTTGGTGGAGATGATATTTAATAAAATAAGTAGAAATCCACTAAAAGTTTTGTTTGGTTATCTTGCAATCCCGAGATAATCGTCTCCATGCTCCAAATCCATTTTAAAGCCATTTTTAAGGCATTTCGCGCATACATGAAATGAACACATTTTTCTCCAAAACTATAACAGATGCAAGCTTGTCCTGTTTGGTGGAGATGATATTTAATAAAATAAGTAGAAATCCACTAAAAGTTTTGTTTGGTTATCTTGCAATCCCGAGATAATCGTCTCCATGCTCCAAATCCATTTTAAAGCCATTTTTAAGGCATTTCGCGCATACATGAAATGAACACATTTTTCTCCAAAACTATAACAGATGCAAGCTTGTCCTGTTTGGTGGAGATGATATTTAATAAAATAAGTAGAAATCCACTAAAAGTTTTGTTTGGTTATCTTGCAATCCCGAGATAATCGTCTCCATGCTCCAAATCCATTTTAAAGCCATTTTTAAGGCATTTCGCGCATACATGAAATGAACACATTTTTCTCCAAAACTATAACAGATGCAAGCTTGTCCTGTTTGGTGGAGATGATATTTAATAAAATAAGTAGAAATCCACTAAAAGTTTTGTTTGGTTATCTTGCAATCCCGAGATAATCGTCTCCATGCTCCAAATCCATTTTAAAGCCATTTTTAAGGCATTTCGCGCATACATGAAATGAACACATTTTTCTCCAAAACTATAACAGATGCAAGCTTGTCCTGTTTGGTGGAGATGATATTTAATAAAATAAGTAGAAATCCACTAAAAGTTTTGTTTGGTTATCTTGCAATCCCGAGATAATCGTCTCCATGCTCCAAATCCATTTTAAAGCCATTTTTAAGGCGTTTCGCGCATACATGAAATGAACACATTTTTCTCCAAAACTATAACAGATGCAAGCTTGTCCTGTTTGGTGGAGATGATATTTAATAAAATAAGTAGAAATCCACTAAAAGTTTTGTTTGGTTATCTTGCAATCCCGAGATAATCGTCTCCATGCTCCAAATCCATTTTAAAGCCATTTTTAAGGCATTTCGCGCATACATGAAATGAACACATTTTTCTCCAAAACTATAACAGATGCAAGCTTGTCCTGTTTGGTGGAGATGATATTTAATAAAATAAGTAGAAATCCACTAAAAGTTTTGTTTGGTTATCTTGCAATCCCGAGATAATCGTCTCCATGCTCCAAATCCATTTTAAAGCCATTTTTAAGGCATTTCGCGCATACATGAAATGAACACATTTTTCTCCAAAACTATAACAGATGCAAGCTTGTCCTGTTTGGTGGAGATGATATTTAATAAAATAAGTAGAAATCCACTAAAAGTTTTGTTTGGTTATCTTGCAATCCCGAGATAATCGTCTCCATGCTCCAAATCCATTTTAAAGCCATTTTTAAGGCATTTCGCGCATACATGAAATGAACACATTTTTCTCCAAAACTATAACAGATGCAAGCTTGTCCTGTTTGGTGGAGATGATATTTAATAAAATAAGTAGAAATCCACTAAAAGTTTTGTTTGGTTATCTTGCAATCCCGAGATAATCGTCTCCATGCTCCAAATCCATTTTAAAGCCATTTTTAAGGCATTTCGCGCATACATGAAATGAACACATTTTTCTCCAAAACTATAACAGATGCAAGCTTGTCCTGTTTGGTGGAGATGATATTTAATAAAATAAGTAGAAATCCACTAAAAGTTTTGTTTGGTTATCTTGCAATCCCGAGATAATCGTCTCCATGCTCCAAATCCATTTTAAAGCCATTTTTAAGGCATTTCGCGCATACATGAAATGAACACATTTTTCTCCAAAACTATAACAGATGCAAGCTTGTCCTGTTTGGTGGAGATGATATTTAATAAAATAAGTAGAAATCCACTAAAAGTTTTGTTTGGTTATCTTGCAATCCCGAGATAATCGTCTCCATGCTCCAAATCCATTTTAAAGCCATTTTTAAGGCATTTCGCGCATACATGAAATGAACACATTTTTCTCCAAAACTATAACAGATGCAAGCTTGTCCTGTTTGGTGGAGATGATATTTAATAAAATAAGTAGAAATCCACTAAAAGTTTTGTTTGGTTATCTTGCAATCCCGAGATAATCGTCTCCATGCTCCAAATCCATTTTAAAGCCATTTTTAAGGCATTTCGCGCATACATGAAATGAACACATTTTTCTCCAAAACTATAACAGATGCAAGCTTGTCCTGTTTGGTGGAGATGATATTTAATAAAATAAGTAGAAATCCACTAAAAGTTTTGTTTGGTTATCTTGCAATCCCGAGATAATCGTCTCCATGCTCCAAATCCATTTTAAAGCCATTTTTAAGGCATTTCGCGCATACATGAAATGAACACATTTTTCTCCAAAACTATAACAGATGCAAGCTTGTCCTGTTTGGTGGAGATGATATTTAATAAAATAAGTAGAAATCCACTAAAAGTTTTGTTTGGTTATCTTGCAATCCCGAGATAATCGTCTCCATGCTCCAAATCCATTTTAAAGCCATTTTTAAGGCATTTCGCGCATACATGAAATGAACACATTTTTCTCCAAAACTATAACAGATGCAAGCTTGTCCTGTTTGGTGGAGATGATATTTAATAAAATAAGTAGAAATCCACTAAAAGTTTTGTTTGGTTATCTTGCAATCCCGAGATAATCGTCTCCATGCTCCAAATCCATTTTAAAGCCATTTTTAAGGCATTTCGCGCATACATGAAATGAACACATTTTTCTCCAAAACTATAACAGATGCAAGCTTGTCCTGTTTGGTGGAGATGATATTTAATAAAATAAGTAGAAATCCACTAAAAGTTTTGTTTGGTTATCTTGCAATCCCGAGATAATCGTCTCCATGCTCCAAATCCATTTTAAAGCCATTTTTAAGGCATTTCGCGCATACATGAAATGAACACATTTTTCTCCAAAACTATAACAGATGCAAGCTTGTCCTGTTTGGTGGAGATGATATTTAATAAAATAAGTAGAAATCCACTAAAAGTTTTGTTTGGTTATCTTGCAATCCCGAGATAATCGTCTCCATGCTCCAAATCCATTTTAAAGCCATTTTTAAGGCATTTCGCGCATACATGAAATGAACACATTTTTCTCCAAAACTATAACAGATGCAAGCTTGTCCTGTTTGGTGGAGATGATATTTAATAAAATAAGTAGAAATCCACTAAAAGTTTTGTTTGGTTATCTTGCAATCCCGAGATAATCGTCTCCATGCTCCAAATCCATTTTAAAGCCATTTTTAAGGCATTTCGCGCATACATGAAATGAACACATTTTTCTCCAAAACTATAACAGATGCAAGCTTGTCCTGTTTGGTGGAGATGATATTTAATAAAATAAGTAGAAATCCACTAAAAGTTTTGTTTGGTTATCTTGCAATCCCGAGATAATCGTCTCCATGCTCCAAATCCATTTTAAAGCCATTTTTAAGGCATTTCGCGCATACATGAAATGAACACATTTTTCTCCAAAACTATAACAGATGCAAGCTTGTCCTGTTTGGTGGAGATGATATTTAATAAAATAAGTAGAAATCCACTAAAAGTTTTGTTTGGTTATCTTGCAATCCCGAGATAATCGTCTCCATGCTCCAAATCCATTTTAAAGCCATTTTTAAGGCATTTCGCGCATACATGAAATGAACACATTTTTCTCCAAAACTATAACAGATGCAAGCTTGTCCTGTTTGGTGGAGATGATATTTAATAAAATAAGTAGAAATCCACTAAAAGTTTTGTTTGGTTATCTTGCAATCCCGAGATAATCGTCTCCATGCTCCAAATCCATTTTAAAGCCATTTTTAAGGCATTTCGCGCATACATGAAATGAACACATTTTTCTCCAAAACTATAACAGATGCAAGCTTGTCCTGTTTGGTGGAGATGATATTTAATAAAATAAGTAGAAATCCACTAAAAGTTTTGTTTGGTTATCTTGCAATCCCGAGATAATCGTCTCCATGCTCCAAATCCATTTTAAAGCCATTTTTAAGGCATTTCGCGCATACATGAAATGAACACATTTTTCTCCAAAACTATAACAGATGCAAGCTTGTCCTGTTTGGTGGAGATGATATTTAATAAAATAAGTAGAAATCCACTAAAAGTTTTGTTTGGTTATCTTGCAATCCCGAGATAATCGTCTCCATGCTCCAAATCCATTTTAAAGCCATTTTTAAGGCATTTCGCGCATACATGAAATGAACACATTTTTCTCCAAAACTATAACAGATGCAAGCTTGTCCTGTTTGGTGGAGATGATATTTAATAAAATAAGTAGAAATCCACTAAAAGTTTTGTTTGGTTATCTTGCAATCCCGAGATAATCGTCTCCATGCTCCAAATCCATTTTAAAGCCATTTTTAAGGCATTTCGCGCATACATGAAATGAACA